>NC_059286.1:12178639-12188639 GCF_017591435.1 Portunus trituberculatus
AGAGAGAAGAGCGTTTGTGAATACGGATCCGTCACTTCTCTTCCATCAAGTCATGGCGTTCATACCAAAACACTTACATATTCAAACCTAACCTAACCTAACATATTCAAACGTAATCTAACCTAACCTAATCTAAATTACTAACAAAACGAAAAAAATAAATAAGTAAATAAATAAATGAATGAATAAATAAATAAATAAATAATAATAACGTACATAAGTGAATACAGTAATTTTGATCCAGAACACCTCAAAATTTCATACAGCCGAAGTAGGCGAGGATTAAATCAAGGGGTGTTTTGTGTATTTCATTGGTTATAGTCTTGTTATTGTTATTGTTTTTATTTATTTATTGAGAAGAGTAACCACATCACGGAGAGGAATAAAGCTACCTCCTCTCTCTCTCTCTCTCTCTCTCTCTCTGGTAAAAGTGATGACACAAACTGACCGGAAGAAAATAATAGAAAAACGAGTGAGAAGGAAAAATCTGTGACGAAGAAAGGAGGGAAAGAAAGAAAGAAAACGTGACGAAAGTGATGGAAAAGCGGGGAAAAGTGCCTCGGAGAGAGAGAGAGAGAGAGAGAGAGAGAGAGAGAGAGAGAGAGAGAGAGAGAGAGAGAGAGAGAGTAACCATGGTAACCACTTGTAAATATATTTATGGCGCACTTCTCCACAACTCTGGCCTTCTGCCGCGCATACGCACACGTTCACGCACGCACACACACACACACACACACACACACACACACACACACACACACACACACACACGTAGCCATTGACGGTCGCAAACAAACAAACAAGCAGGAGAAGGTCCCTATTGACTAGCTGATGTAATTTGCAGTACTAACAGTTGTCCAATTAGGGAAAAAAAACATCATTACACACACACACACACACACACACACACACACACACACACACACACACATTAGTACTAATTACTGAAGGTTCTCTCCAAACTTAGAAAAAAAAAAAAAACACCCTCAAAGTCTTAGAGAGAGAGAGAGAGAGAGAGAGAGAGAGAGAGAGAGAGAGAGAGAGAGAGAGAGAGAGAGAGAGAGAGAGAGGGCATATTCTGAAACACTTCTGCCCTTCACCTTCACTATTTTCAAAGGGCTCTGGTTGAAGTGACACGGGTTTTTGAGGGTGCTTCTGTAATTCTAGTGTCATATTAACAGTTTTTCTGCATTATTAAGAGGAAACATACTCTTTAGAACTCGGCTAATCGTCTCCATGGTCTTTGAAAATGGTCACAGTGAGAGAAGGAAGCGTTTCTGAAGATGGCGCAGAGAGAGAGAGAGAGAGAGAGAGAGAGAGAGAGAGAGAGAGAGAGAGAGAGAGTCACTGACCTATAATCTTCCTACACATTCTACACCACCACCATTACACCCAATACACGCTGATACACCCAACCCGCGCCGCCCCCACGCCCACTCCCACCAACTCACGCCCACCCTGCCAACATCCCCATCCCGCCCCAGGCACACACAGCTCCCCTCTCAGCTCAGAGTGATCAAAGATGGAACTGAGAACCAACTAAGCCGTGTGTGTGTGTGTGTGTGTGTGTGTGTGTGTGTGTGTGTGTGTGTGTGTGTGTGTGTGTGTGTGTGTGTGTGTGTGTGTGTGTGTGTTGTTTTTTTACTGTCATCTTTATATTTCGAAGATGGTAATGATGTACAAAGTAAATGATAAACAAAAAGAGAATAACAAAAAAATAGATAGGAAGGAATAAAAGAACACATGAAAAATAAAAGCAATTGCTATTTCTCGAACAATAAACAACAATACAACAAAGGAGAAAAAGAGAAAGAAAAAAACAAAGAAAATAAAGCACACACACACACACACACACAAAAGAAACACATTAACAAACAAACCACTCACAATACATTCCCCAAACAACAACAACAACAACAATAATAAATAAACCCAGAACATGACTTTTACGTACCTAAATTACAGCACGGGGCATTGACAGTAACCCTTTGATAACGTGAACAATGACCAATGATAAACACAAGCCAATCAACAATATTCCCTGCTAAACTCCCTTACAAAACCCTCTCTCTTTCAGTTCTCCCTTTCAATACCACCCTGTACACCATTTTCTCTGATACTCATTGTTATTCGCACCTCTGTTCGAAGCTTTAATTAAATACCTTTTTGAGATGCGAGTCACGAAAGGGGAGGAAAGAAAAATATTACTAGTGGATTGTGTATTTGTGAGGAGTCTTACGTTTATTGAGGTTATCTTGGTGTTGTTTCGTCCCCCAAGTTTGTGATTTGAAATGTGGTGAGAGGATTGGAGGTGCGCTAAGTTGTATGTGTATGCGTTTTGCGTGTTTACATAGCCAGGTAGGTAAAGGAACAATGGCAGAGAGAGAGAGAGAGAGAGAGAGAGAGAGAGAGAGAGAGAGAGAGAGAGAGAGAGAGAGAGAGTAATACGACAAAGATAAAAACAGACACATAAATAAAGAAACGAAAGGAAGAAAAGAGAAACACGAAAGCAAAGAATCACAGCATCAGGAAAAGGAGAAATAGAGATAAACTACAAAAAAGAAAGACAAAAAGGGAAACACAAGGACAAAGACACAGAGAAAAGAAAATAGAAACACAGATAAAGACAGAAAGAAAAGAGAGAAAAGAGACAGACAGACAGACAGACAGACAGACAGACAGACAGACAGAGACCAGACACAATCATGGAAAAAGAAGAAAAAAGAAAAGGAAAAAAAGCAAGGATGATATATATGATGACCCTTGGCGAGGAAAAATAATGGAAATGTCAAACAGCAACGATGGAAACAATAAAACAAACCACAGCAAGCAAAAAATGCCTCTCTGCTCTAAGGTAAAAAAGGTGAAAATACCCCCTCATTTTTCACTGTGGTCAGGATTTCTACTTTTATTTTTTTTTTATAATGATAATTTTTTGCCTGTCATTAACACACACACACACACACACACACACACACACACACACACACACACACACACACACACACACCTTACCTTTGGCCACAAGTCACCTGGTCAGTCTTACCTGGAAAAAGGAGAATAAAGGTTAATAAAAAGATAAATAGGAAAAATATAAATAAAGAAGGATAAATAAAGAAGGAAGATGAAAAGGTGAAGAATATAATTAGAAAAGGTAGACCGTAATAAAGAAGGGAATAACGAGGATGATAAAAGAGGGAGGTGGAATAATATGAAATAAGGATGAAGGAATATCGAGAAACAAGGATAATGGATAAAGAAAAAAAAAGAATAACAAGATACAAATATGAAGAAAAGGGAATAAGAAGAGGAAGAGAAAAGAGGGAGGTGAGAGAATATGAATAAATAATGATGCGGGAATAACGAGAGATAAGGAAAATGGATAAAAAGAATAGAAAAGGTGAAAATGAATAAAAATGGGTAAAATGTGTTATCAGATTGCATAAAAAAACGAGACGAAAATAAAAAAAAAACAATAAAAGAACTGAAAAAATATTAAACTGAAAAAATTAAGCAAAAAAAAAAAATACTCAAACCCAAAAAATAAATTAATAAAATAAATAAATAAAAACACAACAAAACGAGTAATAATAGAAAACGGACCCAACAGAAAACGAGCGACCCACAAACACGAGGGGGAACCATTAAAAAAGAATTAATTGGTGAAATATTGAGACAGGAAATGGCGCAATACTGTAACACATTCTGGAAAGGAAACTCGCCATTACTGCTCATACAAATTTCGTAGAGAGAGAGAGAGAGAGAGAGAGAGAGAGAGAGAGAGAGAGAGAGAGAGAGAGAGAGAGAGAGAGAGAGAGAGAGAGCCATTCCGTTTTCTCACTATCATTTCAAGCACGCAGTTTCTCTTTCACCATTTCTCTTCTTGCCATCTGCGTCTCTTCCTCCTCCTCCTCCTCCTCCTCCTCCTCTTCTTCTTTTCCTCGTTTTTCCTTCATTCCTTCCTTAACATCTTCACAACACTCCATTTCTTCTTTCAATTTCTCTTCATTATCTCTTGCTTCCTTCCTTCCTTCACTGTACTCTTTACTTAATTTCTCCTTCATTTTCTCTTCCTCATCTTCATCCTGCACAATTTTCTCCTCCCAATATTTTTTCCTCCTTCTCTTCGTCTTTATTCTCCAATTTCTCTCTTCTTTCCCTATTTATCAGTTCTCCTTTAACTTTTCTTCCTTATCTTGAATTTCGTATTTTAAGGAAGGAAGGAGGAAGAGGTGAAGGAAGGAGGAAGAGATGGAAGGGAGAAGAAAGAGGTGGAAGGAAGAAGGAAGAGATGGAAGGAAGGAGGAAGAGGTGGAAGGTGGAAAGAGAAAAATGAGGGAATGAAGGAAAGGAGAAAAGAAATTTAAGTTTGTGAAGAAGTGATGGGAATGAAAGTGTTTATTTGTTATTCTGTATTTTCCTTATTTTCACCTTTCCTCTTTTCCCTCCTTCTTCTTTTTTCCTTCCTTTATATCATCAGAAAACACAATCACGTACAACAGAAGTCATTAATTTTGTTTTTTCTCCTCAATCTTCGTTTATCACTTCTTCTCTTCTTCTTTCTCACTTTCACTCATCAATTTTCTTATTTTTTTTCATTTTTACTTCCTTTTTCCCGTTTTCACTCTCATCACACTTCTCTTATTCCTCAGTTTTACTCTTATCTTATCTCATTTTTCTTATTTCTTATTTTCATTATCACTTTTTTCCTCTTCCTTTTCTCATTTTCACTCATTAATTTTCTCTTATTTTTCATCTTCACGCTTATCTTATCATTTCTCTTCTTATTATTTCTCTTTTCACTCTTATCTTATCACTTTCTTTTTCTCATTTTCTCCTCATTTCTCATTTTCCCTCTTATTTTTTTTCTTTTCTTATCTTTTATTTCCACTCTTATTCCTCATTTTCATTATCACTTTCTTCTTATTTTCTATTTCCCCTCTTATCGTTGTCTCTCCATTACATCATCTCATAAAATACTCACTAATTGACAGCACTCATTATTTCTCATTTATTCATTGTTTTGTCTATCTTCATTTATTTATTTCTCTCATTCGTCTGTTCATTCATCATATTAATAATAAGTACATCATTCTTCCATCATTCATCTTTCAGTTTCTCTCCTTCATTATCATCCTTTTTGTCTCTCTTCTTCTCATCATCACATGAAATAAATACAAGTCACATCACTCATTATGTTCCTTCTATAGTTTGTTCTTCATTCTTTATCCTTCATCTTCTCCTCCCTCATCTTTCTTCTTTCTACTACTTCTCTTTACTTCTCCTCATCCTCTTCTTCTGTCTCTTTTCATTCTACCATATAAAATGAACACAAAATACGTCACATTATTTTACTTCAATATTTCTTTAATTCATCCTTTATCAGTATTTTCTCTTATTCTTCTAATTTTTCTTATCACCATTTCCCTTATTCTCTCTCTTCATTCTATCACTTTATAAGATAATTACAAAACATTATCCATTATTTTCCTTTCAATATTTGCTTCCTCCTCCTTTATTATTCTTCTTTTCATCTTTCTATTACATTTTTTTTTTATTTTCCATCGCCATCTCCTTTATTCTCCCTCTCTCTCTTCATCCCATCACCTCACAGATAAATACTAAACACCCTCCATTAATTTCAATCTCTGCTTCCTCATCCATTACCACTCTTCTCCCTCATTCTATTACATTTTTTTTTATTTCTTTTCGTCGCCATTTCTTTTATTTTCTCTCATCCCATTACCTCATAAGACAAACACAAAGCATCGTCCATTATCTTCTTTCAACATCTGCTTCCTCATCCATTATCATTCCTCTCCTCTCTTTCTCCTTCATCTTTCTTCCCTTATCACAGTCTCGTACTCTCTCTCCTTCATCTTTTCTGTCTCTCTTCATTTTTTTTTATCTTTCTTCTTCTCATTTTTCTTCTCTCTCTATTACATCACCATTTTCTTTCTGTCTCTCCTCATTCTAATCTCACAAATGAAATAAACCTCATTATTATCGTTCAGTACTTGCTTCCTCCTTCTTTTGTCCTTCATTATCTTCTCCCTCATTTTTCTCCGTCTACTACATCCCCTCATCACCATCTCCTTCATTTTCACCCTTTATTTTCCTGTCTCATCATTTCAACGTCACAAATTAATGAAAAAAATTAAAATCCTTCCTCTTTCTCTCCTTCATCATCTCCCTCATCTTCCTTCCCTCAATTACATACCATCATCATCCATCTCCTTCACACTTACTTCTCTTCTTTCCAACCTCACAAATTAATGCAAAAAAGCCCCTTCCTCATTATTTTATCCATCATCTTCTCCCTCATCTTTCTTCATCTCATCAACATCTCCATACTTAACATCATCTTTTTGTGTCTCTCTTCATTCCAACCTCACAAATAAATGAAAAAAGAAAAAAAATACTCATTCTCTCCTTTTTCATCCTCCTCATCTTTCTTCCCTCCACTGCATCACCTCATCAGGACGCCCGTAGTACATGAAGCTCAAATTACACACACATTTCTCACATTTCTCGCCTCATGTTTGCTTACACACCACACAATCGAGAGTCAATGGTAAACAGCTCCCTGGCTCGCATTTCCCCTTCTTTCACCTTCTCCTTCCTGTCTGTGTTTGGGGTAGAGGGAGTGGAAGAATATATGTGTGTGGGAAGAGGGAGAGTGGAGGGAGAGGGGACGGGAGGGGAGGGAATTACTATATGTGTAAGGGGATGGGAGAGGACAGAGGAGGATGTATGGGGAGGGGAGAAGAGGGGTTAGATGTATATGGGAGTGTGTGTAGGGAGATATAGAAATATATATGGGTGTATGGGGAGGAGAGGGGAGGGGAAATAGGTGTGTAGGGGGAAGGGGAAGGGTTACAGGTGTGTGTGGATGTGTATAAGGGAGGTAGGTGTGTGAGTGTAGGGGAGGTGGGCGGTGTGTGAATGGGGAGGGAAGAGGGAATAGGTGCGTGAAGGGAAAGGAGCTGGGATGGGTTAGGTGTGTGGCTGGGGTGTGTAGGTGTGTGTAGGGGGAGAGGGGAGAGGGTAGAGGTGTGCTTTAAGGGTAATTGTTTGGTTAGTTCAAATTCATTGTTTTTTTTCTTTGTGTTATTTGTTGTTTGTATCTATAAGTTGTGGTTAGTGAATGGTCAATCTCTCTCTCTCTCTCTCTCTCTCTCTCTCTCTCTCTCTCGCCTTCATGCACATAAAATAGTTCTCGTGTGTGTGTGTGTGTGTGTGTGTGTGTGTGTGTGTGTGTGTGTGTGTGTGTGTGTGTGTGTGTGTGTGTGTGTGTGTGTGTGTGTGTGTGTGTGTGTGTGTGTGTGTCAGGCTGCATGGCATAAACCCCCACACAAGGACATCACATATTCGTCCAAGCCAGCTGTTGACTTAATCCTGCACCATAAACAGCCTGCAGTATTGCCAACCTCAGCGCATCTCCCGGCCACCATGCAGCGGAATAACCAGCCACACCAATAAGCGATCCGATCCTCCTATTGTTGCCTATAAAGCGATCCGATCCTTCTCTTGTTGCCTAAAAAGGGATCAGAATCTTTATAGGCAAATTTTCGATCCTGTACAAAAGGTATACGAATTGCTGTCTTGCTTTCTTGTTCTTAAATCGAGGTAGAGGGAAGAGATAAAATGAGAGTCGTGAGGTTAGACGAGGTTAAGTTAGTGAGGTTAAGATAGTGAGGTTAAGATAGTGAGTTTAAGTTAGTGAGGTTAAGATAGTGAGTTTTAAGATAGTGAGTTTAAGTTAGTGAGGTTAAGTTAGTCAGTTTAAGTTAGTGAGGTTAAGATAGTGGGTTTAAGATAATGAGTTTAAGTTAGTGAGGTTAAGATAGTGAGTTTAAGATAGTGAGGTTAAGTTATAGAGATAAGTTACCAATGATCAAAAACAAATAAAATAAACAAATGAATCACAATGAATAAGATCAACCAAAAAACAAAACAAAAATAATACTGACCACATATTTCGTATTTTTTCGGTAAAGTTGAATCATTCTTATATCACCAAATCTTTTCGTGACATTCCGTGACTTTCCAAAAAAAAAAAATAATAATAATTTCTTCCACACACAACAAGTATCATTATTTTTTCCTTATTGTATCTTATAAGCTTATTATATCTTTAATCTTTCATTATCCCTTTACTTATCTTCCATTTATCTTTTAATATCTTACCTGTGTATCTAATTTACCTAACCTAACTTCTCAAACTTTATCTTTTTTTTTAATACCATGTGGGCTTTTCACGGGAATTTATGGGTTTAAGAGGTTACTTTTCGGGGTACCACCTATCTCAAAGCCCACCCACTAGGAAACCGTTGCCCCGAGTGAGGAAGCCCAACCAACACTCGGACCATGGACAGGATTCGAACCCGTGTGTGTGCTTGGAGACCCCGCGGACCCCAAAGCACGCATGGTTCCACAGTACCTATTACGTATCCTCACCCTTCCCTATTGTAATCCACTCATCTTATTATATACAGAGTTTTTTTTCCCCATAATGTTTACTCTAGTTGGTTATTAGTCCCTTTTTTCACGTAGCATGAGTGTTTTGTTCCCTCGGGCGTGAAATGAAAATTAATATGATCCGTCACACGTAAAATGGATTGGTGGGTGAAAGGACAACATGTGGGAAACTTTCTAAAAATACAAGCCATATGTAAATAAATAAAGGAGTGACCAAACTGAGGGATGAATGAGGATATAGAGTGATGGATAAGTGAATAAATAAACGGAAGGATGAATGAATATAGATGAATAAATGAATAAATAAATAAAAGAATGAATAAGTGAACAAATAAATGGATAGATAGATAGATAAGTGAATAAATTAATGGAAGGATGAATGAATAGATAGATAAATGAGATAGATATGTGTATGGATAGACTAATAGATAGATTCACTCCCACTCTGATAGATCGTGAAACTTCCTAAAAAAAAACTACAAGCCATCTGTAAATAAATGAGTGAATGAAAAAATGAATAAATAAATGGAAGGAAGGATGAATGGATAGATAGAAAGATAGATATGAGCATGAATACATTAATAGATTCAGCCATTCTCAGATAGATATAGGCATGATAGATAAAGATACACATAGGAATAGATAAATAGATATAGATAGATAGATAAATAGCAACATAAATACGAAATAAAATAAATAGATAAACAGAAACGAAAAAAATAGGTAACAAAACGCAAAAAAAAAAAAAAAAACATAAAGATAAATAAATAACAAATAATACTATAAATAAATAGATGAACAAAAACAAATAAAAAAAAAACACGTCACAAAACGAAAAGAAATAACTAAACCAACAAAACAGACACAGACAAACACATCACTCAACAAACGAGAAGAATAAACCCGAGCATTGGTGTAACATAATCCAAAGCTGAGTGGGTGAGTGGCTGGCTTAACGTGGCTTATGGCATCAATCTCAGAGCCACAGTGTTCGAGGCTCCTTCCACTGGCCTGCCTTCCCCCTAAGCTGCTGTCCATCACTCTTCAGCCAGCCAGGGAGGGGCACCAACACACGCGTCACTCTGGCAATGCATCATGACATCCACACTCACCCCATCATCATCTGCCACAATATAAGTCACTGGCTGTGTTGTGAATATGATGACCCCAACACACTCACGTATCTTCCTACATGTTTACGTACACACACACACACACACACACACACACACACACACACACACACACACACACACACACACACACACACACACACACACTTTTTCAAAATAGGTCAGTAAAAAATCATATGAATCCAGTGTTATTAGATGGTGAAATTATAAAACAAGTTAATTTTACAAAATTTCTTGGAATCATTATTGATGAAAATTAAAACTGGAAACATCATATTGATCAAACTTGTTTAAAAATTTCTAAGATGACTGGAATATTGTATAGAATTCGTAATAATGTAACAATTGAGGCTATGATCAGCATATATCACACTTTGTGCTATCCA
>NC_059286.1:12193639-12208639 GCF_017591435.1 Portunus trituberculatus
GTGTGTGTGTGTGTGTGTGTGTGTGTGTGTGTGTGTGTGTGTGTGTGTGTGTATCATATTAAGAACAAACGAGAAGGAAATTAATTAATGTCAATAGGTTATTTTTCATCTCTTTTTATTTTGTCTGGAGAGATGAAGTGAGGCATGATTTGTGTCTTCATCATCTTCCTCCTCCTTCTCTTCTTCTTCGTCTTCTGCTTCTTCTTGCTCCTTTCTCTCCTCTTACTACTACTACTACTTACTATCATTTTCTTCTTTCTCCTCATCGTCTCCTTTATCTTATTATTTTCACCTTCACCATCATCTTAATTGCATCATCTATTCTCTGCTTCGTACTTTATTCTCCTCCTCCTCCTCCTCCTCCTCCTCCTCCTCCTCCTCCTCCTCTTCCTCCTTCTCCTCCTCTTTTTTCCAGCATTCTTCCTTATTTTCCTTAACCACCATCGTCATTTTATCTACATCATCCATTCTCCTCTTCATTTTCCTCCTCCTCTCTCCTCCTCCTCCTCCTCTTTCTAGTATTCTTTCTTTATTTTCTTTCACCATCATCGTCATCTTACATACATCACCTATTCTCCTCCTCCTCCTCCTCTGCCTCTTCGTCAACAAGTAGGTGGGGAGAAGCCTTCACCTTTACTATCCTCCCCTACAACTCTTCCTAAATCCTCAATAAATTCCCACGGGACACTAATTCACTATATCGATGTCGTTTATTTCCCAACTTAACGGGGAAAAATAATTGTTTCAGGGGGGGGGGGGTTGGTGATAGGGAATGGGGAGGTAATTGCGTTAGTGGTTCGCCTTTGTGTGAGTTAGCAAGATAGGCTCCGACCACCACTTCAATTGCCACCACCACCACCACCACCACCACCACCACCACCACTACCACTTCCACTTTGGACACCACATTGGCACCTTAATCCACCCCCTCTCTCTCTCTCTCTCTGTGTGTGTGTGTGTGTGTGATTTAGTAGTTTAGTTTGTGTTGTTCAATTTTTTTTTTTTTTTTTTGGGGGTTGGGGTGTTGTGTTTATGGATGTCAATGTTTTGGTGGTGAAATGTTACTTTGTTCACTCAGTCAGTCAGTTCATTAAGTACTTATTCACTGGCATTGTTCCTATTCTCCTTCATGCACTTATTCATGCCAATCTTTTTTTTTTTCTCTCATTTATTCATTGGGTCTCTCTCTCTCTCTCTCTCTCTCTCTCTCTCTCTCTCTCTCTCAATTGTTCATAGCTAACACGATCTTCCACTCAATATTAATCCATTCTTCCACATAACCCACCCACCACCACCACCACCACTTCACAAATAAACAATGCTACACACACACACACACACACACACACACACACACACACACACACACAAAGGTTTGGTTTCCTCTTTCTTCATAATTCGTCTCTATATTGATTTTATTAGCTCTTTTTTTTGTCCTGCTCTTCTTCTTCCTTTTGTCAAGTTACCTAATTTTCTGCGTGATGTTTTTTTTCCTTTTTTTCTCTTATTCCATTCTTTTCCCCTTTTTTCTTTTATCTCAATTTTCTTATTCGTTTTTCCTTCATCTCTTCCTTCTTTCCCCTTTTTCCTCTTCATCTCATTATTTTATTCTTTCTTTTTTCCCTTCACCTCATTCCTTCCACCTTTTTTTCCCTCATTGCATCATTTTTCCCCTTATTATTTCATCTTATCCTTCTCCTCCTTTTTTTCCTCTTCATGTCAATCTTTTTCTTCACTTTTCTCCTTCTAATTCTTCTTTCCTCTTTCTTTCCTTTGTCTCATCTTTTCTCCCCAATTTTCCCTTCATTTCATTCTTCTTTCCCCTTTTTTCCTTCATCTCATCCTGTCTTCCCCTTTTCCCCTTCATCTTTTTTTTTTCTTTCACCTTCCCTCATCTCAAATTCTTCTTCCGCTTCTCTTCAGTACTCATCAACTATTCCAGTCAACAATGCCTCCTCCTCTCCTCCTCCTCCTCCTCCTCCTCCTCCTCCTCCTCCACCAACTCTTTCTTTTCCTCGTAGTCTTATCAGCGTCTATCTACAGCACTTCACTACTTCTTCTTCTTCTTCTTCCTCTTCTTCTTTGCTTTCTTTTTAATTTTCCTTTTTCTTTCTCCATCTATTCATTTATTTTTACCTTTGATTTTCTCTTCCTTTTATCTATTTTGTTTAATTTCTATCTTCTTTTCCTTTTTTCCTTTTTCTTTTAATTTGTTCTTTTATTTCTTTCTTTTCTTCTTACTTTTTCTCATACTTGCTTTCTCTTCTACATTTATTTCCTTATCATATTCCTTCTTGTTTCTTGTCGAATTTCTTCTTACATTCATTCTTTCTTCTCTCTCTCTTCGTCATCGTCTACTAATTCCTCCTCCTCCTCCTCCTCCTCCTCCTCACCTTCGATCAGATACGAAGAGCAACTTGTCACAAAATAACATACAAGTGCCACGTGATCTCCTGGAGGTGGTGGTGGTGGTGGTGATGGTGATGGTGGTGGTGTTTGCTGTTCCTATATATTCCTTTGTCTTCCTCCTTCACCACCACCACCACCACCTCCTCTCTCTCGGGTTCTCCACTTCAGTTCCAGGCCTCCTCACCTCCCGGATATCATCTCCTATTCCTAATAACTGGAATGAGAGAGACTGTGAGAACATCTGGCAACTTTCCTTTATCCTCCAAGACAAGTGACTGTCGCGCCTCGTTCGGTTCTCTCGGCCACGGCTTCCACCACAAAAAAATTCAGTTTATTCTTATTTTTTTCGATCTAAACCTTCATTAATGGTGAGTGGGATGTTAGTAATGGTGATAGTGATGGGGGAAATGGTGTTACCTTCACTATTTTGTGTTATAAATGGAGAGAAGAGGTTGTAATTTAAATCTGTGTCATTATTAAGGGATTGGGACACATTTTGGGTGACAGGAATGCTTATAACGTTGACAGTTAGGATATCAAAGTTTGTTAAAGGTGACAGTGACAAGGGAAATAGGGCTAACTTCACCATTTGTTGCGAGAGAAGAAGAGAAGAGCCAATAATTAAAATCAGCATCAATATCAAGGCATTGGAACACATTTGGAGTGTCTGGAGTGCTTATAACTTTGAGTGAGGATATATAAGTTGATAATTGTGGCAGTGATGGTGGAATTAGGTTCAACTTTAGTATGTGGTGTTAAAGAGGAAGAGAAGAGGTTGTAATTTAAATCTGCATCATTATTAAGGGATTGGAACATATTTTGGGTGACGAAAATGCTTATAACGTTGACAGTGACGATATCAAAGTTTGTTATGGTGATAATCAAGACGGAAATAATGTTAACTTCACTATATGTGGCTACAGAAGAAGAGAAGAGACAATAATCAAAATTTGTGTCAATATCAAGGCATTGGAACACATATTGGATGTCTGGAGTGCTTATAACTTGGACAGTGAGGATATATTTTTTCATGTAAGAGGGAAACTGGCCAAGAGCTACAAAAAATATAAAAAAAAGAAAGTCCACTCAATGTCTAGCCCCTTGCAGGTCAAAGGGTCAGCCAAAATAAAGGTATAAATGTCTTGAAACGTCGTAAAAGTTGTATAAGTTGGTAATGGTGATAGTGATGGTGGAAATGGTGCTAACTTCACTATGTGGTGTTAGAGAGGAAGAGAAGAGGTTGTAATTAAAATCTGCATCATTATTAAGGCACTAGAACACATTTACGATGACTGGAGTGGTTATAATGTCGACAATGAGGATATTTAAGTTTGTAAGTGATAGTGACGAGGGAAAAAGGGTTAACTTCACTATTTGTTGCTACAGAAGAAGAGAAGAGACAATAATCAAAATTTGTATCAATATCAAAGCATTGGAACACATTTACGATATCTGGAGTACTTATAATGTTGGCGGTGAGGATAAATAAGGTGGTTTTAATGCTAGTGTGTGACATATTAGAGGAAGACGTTAGGTTGTCAAAGTCCCCAATATTAAAAGTTGCAATAATCTACATTACAAGATGGCAAGGTTAGGTTAGGTTAGGTTAAGTGAGGTTAGACTATGATCAATATTTGGATTATTAACAAGGCTTTGAAGTAATAGAGAGAATAGTAAAGTTAAGTTAGGTTAGGTCAAATTAGTTCAGGATACATTAGGTTAGGTTAGGTTAAGTGGGGTTAGACTATGATTAATATCTGGGTTATTATAAAGGCTTTGGATAAATATAGAGAATAGTAAAGCTACGTTAGGTTAGGTTAGGTTCTACTTAAAATCCTGAACAGTAGGAGAGCGTTGCGAGGTTACCTTAGGTTAGCTTAGGTTACGTTCTAGTTCCAATCCATAACAATGAGAGAGCGTTCGAATATTACACTGTATACAAAAATAAACTCTAAGAGGTTCCTCCCCCCTTCTCTCTCTCTCTCTCTCTCTCTCTCTCTCTCTCTCTCTCTCTCTCTCTCCAGAAAATCTCATCGCCTCCTCGTGAGATGAAATTAATGGAGAGAAAAGGAAATGAAAAGAGCAAAAAAAAAAAAAAAAAAAAAAAAAAAATCGCATTCTTTTCTCTCCGCTATGCTCTCTTCACTCTTCACACGGCGGAGAGGAACACTGTCACCAGGAACCAATAAAATTTCACCACTTCTCCTTAAGCTGCTACTCCTCCTCCTCCTCCTCCTCCTCCTCCTCCTCCTCCTCCTCCTCCTCCTCCTCCTCCTCCTCCTCCTCTTCCTCCTCCTCCTCCTCCTTCTCCTCCTCCTACTTCTCAAACTCACCTCTCTCTTCTCTCTGCCAGCCTCGACAAGAGCTCTTCTTTCCCCTTGTCACGTACATCCTCCTCCTCCTCCTCCTCCTCCTTCGGCTCTTCCTCCTCCTCCTTCTCCTCCTCCTCCTCCTCCTCCTCCTCCTCCTCCTCCTCCTCCTCCTCCTCCTCCTCCTCCTCCTCCTCCACCTTCTACTACTACTACTACTACTACTACTACTACTACTACTACCACTACAACTACTCCTCCTTCGGCTCCTCCTCCTCCTCCCACTCCGCCTCTTCTCGGGTCCTCGTCCAAAGCCTGATAAGCAATCTCAAAATTGGCGAGAGAGAGAGAGAGAGAGAGAGAGAGAGAGAGAGAGAGAGAGAGAGAGAGAGAGAGAGAGAGAGAGAGAGAGAGCACGTAAGCCACTCATTACACTTATAAACCGATAAGATCTGAGAGAAAATGAGGCGAAAAAATTACTATTAGGGTATTAAGAGGATGAAGGAACGGTACTGTGTGTGTGTGTGTGTGTGTGTGTGTGTGTGTGTGTGTGTGTGTGTGTGTGTGTGTGTGTGTGTGTGTGTACTGTGTGTGTGTGTGGCGGCACACACACACACACACACACACACACACACACACACACACACACACACACACACACACACACACACACACACACACACACACACACACACTCCAACTATTTCAATCTAGTCGGTATGAGTTAAGCCCGACTTGACACGGCGGCTTGGGAGATTCGCGTCACACACACACACACACACACACACACACACACACACACACACACACACACACACACACACACACACACACACCCGGTAGCTCAGTAGTTAAAGCGCTGGCTTCACAAGCCAGAGGACCGGGGTTCGATTCCCCGGCCGGGTGGAGATATTTGGGTGTGTCTCCTTTCACGTGTAGGTGCTGTTCACCTAGCAGTGAGTAGGTACGGGATGTAAATCGAGGAGTTGTGACCTTGTTGTCCCGGTGTGTGGTGTGTGCCTGGTCTCAGGCCTATCCGAAGATCGGAAATAATGAGCTCTGAGCTCGTTCCGTAGGGTAACGTCTGGCTGTCTCGTCAGAGACTGCAGCAGATCAAACAGTGAATTACACACACACACACACACACACACACACACACACACACACACACACACACACACACACACACACACACACGAAATAAAAACAAACACACATGAGGTACAAAAACAATAAAAGAAAGGAAATACAAAGAAAAATGGAAATAAATAAATAAATTCAAAACAAAGAAAAAAAGAAAAGAAATACAATTAGACAAAAAAAAAATAGAAATACAAATAAACAGAAAGAAAAACAGCCAGACAAAAAAAATCCGACATAAAACAAGAACACAACAAAATGAACCGCAAAAAGTTACGAGAGAGAGAGAGAGAGAGAGAGAGAGAGAGAGAGAGAGAGAGAGAGAGAGAGAGAGAGAGAGAACGCGCACTATGACTTGCAAGTATCAATAAACTCCCGCCCCGGTCTTAAACACGGCCATAAATTCTTCTCCGAGAGGATTTGAAGATTGACAAAAACGCAGCGAAAAAATACACAATCAAGACAACGAGGGACAAATCTGCCTGAGTCCCGAGTCCCGCTGAGCTCAACACTGTATGCCCCGCGAAGGTTGAGCATGACAGTCAGATCTCTGCATACTCGTGGTGTCTGTGTTATATGCTTCAGTCTGCGTAGAATTTAGAATGTTGGTTGAGGTGACTTTACTGTTCATAAAAGCAAGGTAATTTTTTGGCTACTGTATGCTCGCGATGTCTGTTAGTGAGTTAGTTAGTATGAAGTTTTGAGTGTTAGTAGAGATGATTTCACTGTAGATTATAAAGAAAAGATCGCTGAAATTCCTTGGCTAGTCTACATTTGTGGCGTGTGATAGCATGTAGTTAGTCTGGGTTTTTTTTTTTTCTTTTTTTTTAATGTCCTGACTAGTAGCGCGTGTAGGTACCTTGAAGAGTATTGTAAGCGTTGTTAAGCTTCCGCCCATTAGTGACGCTGGCAATTTTATTTATAGTGGTAAGTCAATACGTATAAAATCTGTAGTATTTGTAGTGACAATTTTACAAAAGATTATAAGAAAGAAAAGAGTTAAAATTCTTTATCTACTATATGTAAGTGGAGTCCGATAATATAAAGTAAGTCAGTAAGTCAGTTAATATGAAATTCTCAGTATTGGAGATATTAATGACTTTACTATAGACTATAAAATAAGAAAAGTTAAATTCTATTCCAATAAACTTAGAGAGTATAGAAAGGACCAAGGAGAGGAGAGGAAGTGAGAGCAAGACGAGGATGGAGAGTAAAAGGAAGGCACAGCTGAGCACACTGCCAGAGAGTGAGAGGTGGACAGAGAGTTGTGGACCGCAGCAGATTGGCAGGTGACAGGAAGGTGAAAGTCCTTGGTCACTAACGTTATTTGATTGGCAGCACGGTGAAGGTAAAGGTGAGATGAGGTGAGGTGAGGTAAGATTAGCTAAGGTAAGGTTAGGTTAGGTTAGGTCAGGTTAGGTTAGTTTAGGTTAGGTTAGGTAAGGTGAGGTGAGGTGAGGTGAGGTAAGGTAAGGTTAAGTAAGGTAAGATTAGGTAAGATAAAGTAAGGTTCGTTTAGGTTAGGCAAGGTAAGGCACGGCAAGGCAAGGCAAGATGGAGGAGGAGGTGGTGGTGGTGGTGGTATTAGTAACAGTAATAGTAGTAGTAATAGCAGAACTCACCTATTATATATTTCCTTTACTTTCATCCTTTAAACACTCCCGTCGAATTAAAAAAAAAAACTCAAATAACAGTCCCTCCCTCTCTCTCTCCCTCTTGTGTTTTCATTCCCTCGTCATCCATTTCACCTCCGCCTCGTCCAGCACTCACTGCATTACTGGCGGGAGGAAACCAATTACCTCCCTCTGCTTCTTGTCTTGCCCTCTAAATCAGACTCGGAAGAAGCCCCGGGGAAGACACGCAGGAAGGACAACACTGTCTTCACTCAGACTTCTTATAGTGGCTGGGACGGGATGTGACGGACTGACTGACTGGGTGGCTGGCTGGCTGATTGGCTGGCTGGCTGGGTGGATGACTGGCTGACTGGCTGGCTGACTGACTGACTGACTGACTGACTGACTGACTGACTGACTGACTGACTGGCTGGCTGGCTGGCTGACTGACTGACTGACTGACTGACTGACTGGCTGGCTGGCTGGCTGGCTTACTGACTGACTGACTGATTGACTGACGGGCTAGAAATTTTTTGGGGATGGTTTACTAAGTGACTAATTGACTGGCTAACTGACTGACTGGTGGGTTCTTTAAATTTCTGGATGGTTAACTGACTTCGGTGTTGTTTGAATGACTAGCTGACTGACTGGCTAACTGACATAATAACTGAATGACTAGCTAATATAGACATATAGGTTGGATTATTGGGTTATATCAGGTGGGGTGAGCTGAGATGAGTTTGGTTAGGTTAGGTTAAATCGGTTAATAACAAGTCAATTAACTACAAAACCACTCAATAATTTAGCTACTCTTTTTCCTGTTCCTTCCTTTCTTGTTTTCCCTTTGTACTTTTTGTCCTTTTACTTTCCCTCCTACAACCCTGAGATCTCGTCCACTTGTTACTTTTCCCTTTCTTCTTTTATCCATCAATTTTTTGCTCTGTTACTTTCGCCCACCACTTGTTATTATTTCCCTGTGCATTTCTAAACCATTACTTTTTGCCTTCTTACTTTCCCTCTCACAACTACGATCTCAGCCCACCAGAACACGTGACCGCCAGACCACCAGAGCTGCCGTGGCGAGGCTGACTAATTGGCGGAAGTGTCAGGTGGGAACGCAGCTCACCGTTCCATCCTACAATTGATGTGAAGCTAAACGGTACAGACGGCTGGGATGAATGGGTGAATGAGTGAATGGGTGACTGGGTGAATGGATAGCTAGCGAGGTGATGGTATTTCTCTTTTTCGATGGAGGAGGGAAATGGGGTGATGTCTTTCTCTGTCTCTCTCTCTCTCTCTCTCTCTCTGAAATCGTTTATTTTTAATATATTTATTTTCTTACAACCTCGAACTACGACTCTCTAATGACAAATCTCTCTCTCTCTCTCTCTCTCTCTCTCTCTCTCTCTCTCTCTCTCTCTCTCTCTCTCTCTTTGTAATATTTTTGTCTCCTATCTTAAGTTTTATTAAAGTATGTTGACAAATATTCACAATTTATGATGCCTTTAATCTCTCTCTCTCTCTCTCTCTCTCTCTCTCTCTCTCTCTCTCTCTCTCTCTCTGAAGCAGGTGGCTCTTCCTACTTTCAAATTCAGAAGAAACTTTGTTGGACGAAGAAGGAGAATTTGTGATGATAATCTGGTTTAAAATTCCTGGCGTTTTCCCGGCAATATTCAGCCGGGATTGATTTTCTCTATTTTTTTTTTACGACCTGGCTGGCTTCCGGCTGTGTGTTTTCTTGTCTTTATGTAAATTTCACTCATAAAAATCCCCCGATGAAAGATTAACATAAAGATTTTCCAACTTCGTCACTTCCTCAAAGGTGAACTGACGTAATGGCATGACTCACCCGCGCCAGACCCAACCTGACGTAACCTGAAAGTATCGTATCGTAACGTAACTTCCTAACAGACGTAAACTTGAAATATCGTAACGTAATCTTCAAACTCGACAAACTTGAAATATCGTAACCTAACCTTCCAAACAGACGTAAACTTTAAATACCGTAACGTAACTTTCAAACTTGACAAACTTAAAATATCGTAACGTAATCTTCCAAACACGACGTAAACTTTAAACATCGTAACCTATCCTAAGTTTGCTTCAATAAATCCAGCTCTAACCTAACCTAACCTATCCTAACTTTGCTTCAATAAATCTAACTAATCTAACCTAACCTAACCTAAGCCAAACACATACAGTTTGAACGAAGACAAAGAAACCCCACTTAAATTTAATCTAAGCTAACGAAAACTTCTTTTATTCCAGGGTTTCTTTGTGGAGTAAGAAGACGAGAACACAGAAAAGGGAAAAGATAGAAAGGAGAAACAAATAACAGTGTAAAGAAACTAAAATAACCTAACTGAGCCCAAACAAATAATAGATCTAAAGGAAGACAGACTAAGAATACAAACAACCCTTTTAACCTAACCTAACCTAACCTAACCCCTTAAAAAAAAATAAATAATAAACTACGAAAAGAAGAAGACATTTTCAACAATACCCGCTTATCATTACGCCTCATTTGCACCTTCC
Organism: Portunus trituberculatus; assembly: GCF_017591435.1. Classification (NCBI taxonomy): domain Eukaryota; kingdom Metazoa; phylum Arthropoda; class Malacostraca; order Decapoda; family Portunidae; genus Portunus; species Portunus trituberculatus. Next base: position 12,203,646 of record NC_059286.1, read on the forward strand.
CTTTATTTACCACACCCACACCAACCCACCCTCAACCCCTTAAAAAAAAAAAGAAAAAAAAAAAACTACGAAAATATAATACCTCAACGGAAAATTTACATAGGAAGACATTTTTGACAATACCTGCTTATCATTACGCCTCGTTTGTACCTTCCCCCTTGTTTGCCTCGTCGCCGCGCCCACTCCCACGTCAGCAGCAGAGCAATCACGTGACACCATTAGGCTGCTGAGTAAGCCGTGTGGGGAGGGAAGAAAGGAAGAGAGGGAGATAGGCAGCGTGATTCATCCCTTGTGAGTTGGAACATGAAAGAAAACGAAGGGGGAAGGATGAAATATGGAGGAAAGAACTGGAAAAATGTAATATAGGGAAGAATATGAAGAAAAAGGAAGAGAAGGAGAGGGAATAAAGTGAAGAGATAAGAGGAAATGCGAGAATATTAATGAAAAGAAAAAAAATGAGAAAGGAAGAGGAAGAACTGGAAAAAAAATGATGAAGAAAAGGGGAGAATATGAGAGGAATGAGGTGAAGAAAAAAAAAAATGAGAAAAAATTGAAGGAAGAAAAATATGAGGAAGGAAACAGAGGAACTGAAAAAAGGAAGAAAATGAAGAAAAGCGAATATAAATGGAGAAATAAAGGGAAAAGAGAGATGCTACTGTAGAAACAAGAAAGAAAAGAGGAAATGGAAGAAAATTAAAAGAAAGAAGAAATATGAAGGAAAGGAGAACTGAAAAAAAAGGAAGTGATATAGAAAAAAAAGTGGGGAATGGGAAAAGGAATAAAGTGAAGAGAAAAAAAGGAAATGCTAGAGAAAAGAAGAAATATGAAGGAAAGAACTGAAATAAAGAAATAATATGGGAAAGAATATGACGAAAAGAAGAGTATATGAATGGAGGAGTAAATGATAAAGAGAGGTATAAAGCTTGAGAAATAAAGAAATACGAGAAACGAGCAAGGAAAGGAGAGGAACTGAAAAAAAAAGTGATATGGAGATTATGAAGAGAAAAAGGAGAAAAATGGGTAGAGGAAAGTGGAAAGAAGAGATGTCAAGCTACAGAAATGAAGGAAAAAGAGAAAATACGAGAAAATTAACATAGAAAAGAAATATGAAGAAAAGGAGAACTGAGGAAAAAAAAACTATATGGGTAAGAATATGAAGAAAAGAGAAGAATATGAATGAAGGAGTAAAGGGAAAAGAGAGGAATAAAGGTAGAGAAATAAAGGAGAAGAAGAAATGCGAGAAAAGTAAAGGAAGGAAAGGAGAGAAAATGAAAAAAAGGTGATATGGAGAATATGAAGAGAAAAGGAGAAATGCGGTGAAAGAATGTGAAAAGAAGAGAGATGTCACGGGAGATAAACGAAGGAAAAAGGAAAATAAGGAAAGTAAAAGAATAGAGGAGAGGAAAAAAATACCCAAGGAGATGGAGAGAGAAAACAAGACAGGAGAGAAGGAGAAAAACAAAGAGAAGTGTAGAAAAAAAAGAGACAAGAGTGGATGTGACACGAAGGAAATGAAGAAATGGGAAGAAAAGAATGAAAAGAAAAGAGAACCAAGAAAATAACGAATAAAAAAGAAAAAAACGACAAAAACAAGAAAAAATGGATGAATAAAATGAAATACGAGGATATAGTAGAAAATAAAAAGAAAATAGAGAAAAGCGAAGGAAATCACACATGAAAAAATAGAAAGACAGACATGGAAAGTGCAATAAAGACGAAAGAAAAGAAAGAAAAGAAGACGTAGAAATATGCGATGAGACAAGAATAATAAAAGGAAAGGAAGAGAAAATGGAAGGAGGAACGAAGTGGGAAAGGTGATAGCAAGGTCACGAATAAAAGAAGGAATAGAAGAAAAGAAGAAAAGAGAAAAGTAGAGAAAGACGAATAAAATTAATAGTGAAAGAAATGACGAAAGAAAAGAAAATGGAAGGAGGAGAAATGGCAAGACGAACGAAGGAAAAAGAGAGAAAAAAAAACTAAGAAATAAAAATGGAAAAAAATAAAAACTATTCCACGCTTTCTTTGTGGAGCAAGAAAACGAAAACACAGAAAAGGGAAAAGAGGGAAAGGAGAAACAAATAACGGTGTAAAGAAACTAAAATAAAAGCAAATACTAAATAAAAAAAACAAGGAAAAAAACAAGGGAAGGAAACGGAAAGAATGGAAATGAACGAAACAATAAAAAGTGAACATTAAAAAAAAAACTAGAAAATATTGAAAGAAAAATCATACGAAGAGGGGAGAAAAAGATACATTGCAGGAGAATAAACGAGGGAAGAGAAATAAATGGAAGAAAGAAATAGAAATAAAACAAACAGGTACAAAAATATAACACAGAAAAAAAGAAAAACAACAAAAAGAAATAAAAGAAAATAAGACTCTCCTCTAAACACTTACAAACATAAGAAAAAGAAAACATGAAAAAAGCGACAACACAAGAAAACAAATACAAAAATAAGAGTAAAATAAAAATAGAAAAAAATCACGTAATAAAAGAAAATAAAACCCTCGTCTCTACACTTACAAATAAATAAATAAATAAATAAATAAAACAACAAAAAACAACACAGGATTCAAACAGCAGTCCAAAAAGGAAACATGAACCCAAACAAGGAGGCCAAGTCAACGAAGCTTCATAACCCGTGTACTCTAAAGGTCCGTGTTATGAGATGGAGCCAAAATACCTCACATTACTCTCCCTCCTCCGCTCCACCACGCCACTGTACCACGAGGGAACACAGAGAAAGAACCCCACCAACTGACCTCTTGCCTCAATTTGACCAGTTAACCCCTTCGGTACTGGGCCACATTTTACCTTAAGATTTGAGTATGATTAGAACAATTTAGGAAGGGTCTATGAAGGTCAGAAGATTAATGGCCACAGTCTTCAAAATCTAGTCCCTTCAGTACTGGGCCACATCTTTACCTTGAGTTTTGAGTGAAATAGACGATTTTGTTTACACTAGGAAGAGTCTATGGCCACAGTCTTCACTATTTCAATCCCTTCAGTACTGGGCCACATTTTCATCTTGAGTTTTTGGTATCATAAGACCATTTTATTTACACTAGGAAGGGTCTGTGGAAGTTAGAAGAATAATGGTCACAGTCTTCACTATTTCAATCCCTTCTGTACTGGGCCACATCTTTACCTTGAGATTTTGGTATGATGAGACGATTTTATTTACACTAGGAAGGGCCTATCGAGCTCAGAAGATTAATGGCCACAGTCTTCACTATTTTAATCCCTCACATGAGTTTCTGAAGCTGTATAAAATCACCAAATAGTAAGCAGAATGAATACAAAAGCGCGTCATGGTACTGAAGGGGATTAATATGTAAAGAATTATACACGTGATGTTTTTAGAGCATTTTTGTTGTTGTTTTCAGTTTAAATGTAGAAAACTCGGCATATTAAAAGAAAATGAGGAAAAATAGTATGGATTAGATTAATATGAGGAAAAGTGGACAACAAATGGTTCTATGTGAGAGATATAAAGAGGAAAAGACGAGCAGGTGAGGGAAAAGAACACAGTTTCGTCATAAAGAAGAAAAATACGACAAAAGTACAGGAAAAGACTAAGAGAGAAGAGGAAAATAAAGGGAAAGAAGAAAAATGAAACAAAAACGTAAAAGAACAGAAAGAATGAAAGAATAAGAGAAAACAAGGGAAAAAATAAATAAATGTAGAAAAAAGCTAGAAAAAAAAGAACATAAGAAAATCTGAACAAATAAAGGAAACAAAACAAAACAAGAAAATAAAGAAAAAAAGAAAAAACAAAAACAAAAGAAAGAAAACACAAAAGACAAAATTAACTCACCAAAAAAGACAAATAAAACAAATAAAAAAGCAGATTTCCTTAACAAAAATAAACAGGAAAATAAAAACGAAAGAAAAAAAAAAAAAAAAAGGAAAACAAGAAAACAGGTAAAAAAAATAAGACTAGAAAAAATCAAATAAGTAAGTAGTGATGTATTTCTTGGTGATTCGTTTTGGTGATCATGTTGTGGTGGTGGTGGTGGTGAAGAATTTGGTGACTGTTGTTTGGTGGTGATGTTGTCTTTGTGGTGGTGGTGACCTGGTGTTTTTTTCGTGAAGACTTTGGTGACTGTTGTTTGGTGGTGTTGTCTTTGTGGTGGTGGTGGTGACCTGGTGTTTTTTTTTCGTGAAGAATTTGGTGACTGTTGTTTGGTGGTGATGTTGTCTTTGTGGTGGTGGTGACCTGGTGTTTTTTTCGTGAAGAATTTGGTGACTGTTGTTTGGTGGTGGTGTTGTCTTTGTGGTGGTGGTGACCTGGTGTTTTTTTCGTGAAGACTTTGGTGACTTGTTTGGTGGTAATGTTGTCTTTCTGGTGGTGGTGAGTTGGTGTTTTTTTCGTGAAGAATTTGGTGACTGTTGTTTGGTGGTGATGTTGTCTTTGTGGTGGTGGTGGTGTTTTTTTTTCGTGAAGAATTTGGTGACTTGTTTGGTGGTGATGTTGTCTTTGTGGTGGTGGTGACCTGGTGTTTTTTTTTTTCGTGAGGACTGGTGACTGTTGTTTGGTGGTGATGTTGTCTTTGTGGTGGTGGTGACCTGGTGTTTTTTTTTTCGTGAAGACTTTGGTGACTGTTGTTTGGTGGTGATGTTGTCTTTGTGGTGGTGGTGACCTGGTGTTTTTTTCGTCGTTATTTTTACGGTGCCAACATTTTTATTTAGTGTTATGTTGGTGACTTGCTTAGTGATCATGTTGTTTTTGTGCTGGTGTTATTTTGGTGATCTATTTTGGACATGAGAGAAACTAGCCAAGAGATCCCAACGCAAAATAAATAAATAAATAAATAAATAAATATATAAATAAAATAAAGACATAAATGAAATAAAAAAGATCCACTTAATCTACAGGTCAATAAAAACAACAAACAAAGTAAACAAGACAAAAACAAGCACAATTTCTACAAGCGAGGCACACATAAGCCATCTGAGCCACTTGCTGCAGACACAAAAAATGGAGGGAAGG
>NC_059286.1:12213639-12218639 GCF_017591435.1 Portunus trituberculatus
GCTTCTGTTGGTATTGTTGTTGTTGTAATGTTTTTGTAATGAGGTTCATGTCTTTTGTTATGATTGTTGATGGTGATGTCATTGCTGCTGCTGCTGCTGCTGCTATTGCCACTACTGCTAATATCAATACTCATTCTGTTGATTACTATTACCACTCAGTACCATTTCTGAACTACTACTACTACTACTACTACTACTGCAACTAATACTACTCGGAATTACAAAAAAGAAACATAAGCAAGAACAGAATCAACAACAGCAACAACAAAAACAACAATAATAATAATAAAACTGAAATAATAATAATAATAATAATAATAATAATAATAATAATAATAATAATAATAATAACAGCTCTTGCTTCAGTATAATGCCCCCTCACACCCTCCCACCCACCTCTTGAATCATGGCAGCGCGCAATAACAATATTCAATTATTTATGTATATCAAATGGCGGACGGGAAACAATGTCACGAATCACTTACACTTTATCGCCACACTGTCAATACAACCGGAGAGGAAAATAAATAAATAAAATGAAAATAAAATACAGTGAAATAAATAGATGGAAATAAGAAGAAACTAGAAGGAATTATATATGTACCAGAAAGAGAGAAAAAAGGAAGAATAAAAATGAGTGAATAGAGCCGTAAGAAATAATGAATAAATAAATAAAATGAAATGAAATAATGAAGTATAATGAAATAAATGAATAAAAATAAGAAAAATACTGGACTGGAAAAAAATTACGTACAAGTGAAAATGAAGTAAAATAGAATAAATAAATAGAAATAAGAAAAAAATAGGAATGAAAAAAATAATAATAAAAAGAAAAAAGAGAAGAATAAGAATAAAGAGTGAAGAGAACCCAAAAATAAATAAATAAATAAATAAATGAGATAAAATGAAAATGTAGTAAAATAGAATAAATAAAGACAGAAATAAAAAAAAGACGAAAACAAAAGAATAAAAATGTGTATTGAAAAGAAGAAGAAGAATAACAACAATGACTCAATAAAAATCACAAAAAAAAAAAAAATAGACAAAAAGAAACGAATAAGAAAATTAAAACTGAAAAAAAACACTAACAAAGAAAACGGAAAAAAATGCCGTTACAAATGAAAACTTGGAAAATTTTGAGAAAAAGACAAAACGAGGGAAATACAAAAGAAAAATAATATAAACCAAAACAACTCAAGAACAACAAAAAGAAGAGGAAACAATCAGCAACACAACACAGAAACACGGCCAGAGTAAGAAAAAATAGAGGGAAAAATGAAAAAAAACACTCACTTTAATCTGAGTGAAAAAAAAAAAAACAAGAAAAACCGTGAAAATATCAATAAAACCACTTGATAATTTGAGCGAAAGCAAATAAAAGAAAAAAAATGCAAAAAAAAAAAAAAAAGAAGACTTGAAAAAAAAACCTATTGATAATTTGAAGGAAAAAAATTGAAAGAAAAACCACAAAAAATAAAAATAAAAAGCATCTGATCACTAGAATTTGAATGAAAGAACGAAAAAAAAGAAAGAAAACACGAAAAAATAAAAAAAAGAAAAGTCCATCACTATAAATGAGTGAAAAAAAATAAAGAAAAAAAACATTGAAAAAAAAAAAAAAAAAAAAAAAACAATCACTAAAACTGGAATCAGAAAAAAAGAAAAGAAAAACACGAAAAAATGAAAAAAAAAAGAAACACGATCACTATAACTCGAGTGAAAACAAAGAAAAAGACTTGATCACTATAATTTGAATGGTGAGTAACAGTGAGCAGTGAATTATGGAGGCGTGAATGGTGATAATTAGTAGTAATCCCTAGAGAGATCACCATTTGTTTGCAGTGATTAGACAGTGATTAGAGGCGAGACTCATTAAGGCTTCATTGACGCTCTCCTCTTCTCTCTCTCTCTCTCTCTCTCTCTCTCTCTCTCTCTCTCTCTCTCTCTCTCTCTCTCTCTCTCTCTCTCTCTCTCTCTCTCTCTCTCTCTCTCTCTCACTGTTTTTCACGTCCCAAGACATTTTACAAATATTCTGATTTTTCGCTAATTATTTGTCTTGTATGGGCATTAGTTGGTTTCCTGGGAGTGCGAGGCATGTTTTGAGAGAAGGTACGGGAATTCTGGGTCTCTCCTGCCGCCAGAGCTGTCTTTATAGTCACGGCGAGTAGACGCTTTCAACGTGGAGCAGTGTGTTGAGGAGTGCCACACGCAGGTACCATTCTAAGACCCACCAACACTACACCAACTGAAATATGTGAATAAATATAATGTAAGGAAAAAAAATAGCGTAAAAATAATGTGAACAGGAGTAGACATGTTGACTGTGTGGCTCATGAGGTTGCCAAAGGTTGAATTTACGTATTATGAATGACTTTGTTTTGAAAATGAGTTTGTTCAGTTTATGTATATAGTTTTGTGAAATAAACTAATGATTGCACGTACAGCATGTTGGAAGACAAAGAATGAAGAGCCTCAGAAAGGAAGGAAGCAGATGTGGCAGAGCGCGGATGGGGAATTCCCGGCCTGGCACTCTAACGCAAGGATTTCAATGTTTTCTTTGTGTTTCTTGACTGATTTAGGTTTGTTTAGCCACAGAAACAACGATTTATTTTTGTAACCTCCTTTATGTAATTTTCGTAACACCTAACGGGTTAACAAGTTCTGTGGTGGTGGTGGTGGTGGTGGTGGTGGTGGTGGTGGTTGTGACGGTGGTGGTTGTGGTGGTAAATATATCAAGGTTTCGTAAAGTTTCTGGTGCAAAGTTAGTGAAAGTACACGTGTAGTAGTAGTAGTAGTAGTAGTAGTAGTAGTAGTAGTAGTAGTAGTAGTAGTAGTAGTAGTAGTTGTTGTTGTTGTTGTTGTTGTTGTTGTTGTTGTTGTTGTTGTTGTTGTTGTTGTTGTTCTCATTCACCCACCTTTGTTCCATTTTATCGTATTTCCTCCTATTCCCTCTCCATCACCTCTTCCATTCCCTCGCCTCTTTCCTTTCCTCCTTTCTTCAACTAGTTCCCATTTCTTCCTGTCACTTCTGTTATTCCTCTCCTTCATTTCCTCTTTCACTTCTTCCTCTTACAATACCTTTCCTTAATTCTTTCTTTTCCTTCCTTCCTTTCTTTCTTTTCTCTGTTATTCATCTCTATCACCTTAGTCATTCCTCCCATCCTCTTCCTATACCACCAAATCTTCCAACTTCTCCAATTCCTTCCTTCATTCCTTCCTTCTTTATTTCCTTCCCTCTCAATCCTACACGAGTCCATCTCTTCAACCTTTCATCCTTTCCCACACGCATTTTCCCCCTTCTCTTTCATCTCCCACGGCCAGATCTTCCCTTCCCTCCTTTCCCTTCTGTTCCGACCCTTCCCTCGACTCCCCTCTGCTCCCCTCTTCTGTCCCCCATCCAGCGAGACACCACGGGAGAAAGAGAAGGAAAAAGTGAGGCAAGGTTCTAATCGATCGCCTCTTTTTCGTCTAAGCTTCCCAGTCTCTAAGATATTTTACCGACGAGGTGTGTGTGTGTGTGTGTGTGTGTGTGTGTGTGTGTGTGTGTGTGTGTGTGTGTGTGTGTGTGTGTGTGTGTGTGTGTGTGTGTGTGTGTGTAGTTTTCTTTCATCTTCCATCTTTTTCAAGCTATTGTTTTCGTTTTTCATTCTTTTCTCTGTCTCTCTTTTTCTGTTTCGTCTCTTGGTCTCTCTCTCTCTCTCTCTCTCTCTCTCTCTCTCTCTCTCTCTCTCTCTCTCTCTCTCTCTCTCTCTCTTCTCTCTCTCTCTCTCTCTCTCTTCTTCTTCTTCTTCTTCTTCCTAGTCAATTTTCTTTCCTTCCTTCTCCTCTTCTTCTTCTTTTTCCTCGTCCTCCTTCTTCTCTAGACTTACATTTTCCAGTTCCCTTATTCCCTTCCGTTTATCCTCCTCCTCCTCCTCCTCCTCCTCCTCCTCCTCCTCCTCCTCCTCCTCCTCCTCCTCCTCCTCCTCCTCCTCCTCCTCCTCCTCCTCTTCCTCCTCCTCCTCTTCCACCTTTCTTTACATCTAATATATAAACCTACAATTCTAAATAAATACAATATCTTCCACCTCCTCCTCTTCCTGTTCCTCTTAATACACTACGCTCCTTCCTCCTCCTCCTCCAGCTCCTCCATTCTGATTTCTTTCCTTTCTCCTGCTTGTTCTTCCTCCTCTTCCTCTTCTTCGTCTTCTTCTTCTTATTATTATTCTTGCTCTTCATCTTCCTCCTCCTCCTCCTCCTCCTCCTCCTCCTCCTCCTCCTCCTCCTCCTCGTATACACATAGGGAAGACTAAGGCTCTGATTGGCTACAATTTTGATGACGTCACAGTCTATTGTTGTGACTTTACAATGACAACAAACCCTCTCTCTCTCTCTCTCTCTCTCTCTCTCTCTCTCTCTCTCTCTCTCTATCTGTGTGTGTGTGTGTGTGTGTGTGTGTGTGTGTGTGTGTGTGTGTGTGTGTGTGTGTGTGTGTGTGTGTGTGTGTGTGTGTGTGTGTGTTTCCTGAAAGGCCCAGGAAGGCTTTCACATATCCTCCTCATCTCTATCCTCCTCCTCCTCCTCCTCCTCCTCCTCCTCCTCCTCCTCCTCCATTACTTCTTCCTGTCTCAGCTGTTATCCCTACTCTCCTCCTCCTGCTCCTCCTCCTCCTTTCTCTCTTTTTATTTCTCTCCACTAACACTTCCTCCTGTTATTCCATTTTCTCTCTACTCTTCCTTATCTTCTCTTAATTCTCCTCTCCTCTTCCTCCTTCGTATTTTCTCACCCTCTATTCTATTCTCCACATGAAAATAAATCAATATACGAAACAAAAAGGGAAAGATCTAAAAATTTAAGTTTTCAACCATAACTCAGGTAAATAGAGTGGTGTTCGTGTGTTTGTGGCAAGGTGGTGGTGGTGGTGGTGGTGGTGGTGGTGGTGGTGGTGGTGGTGGTGGTGGTGGTGGTGGTGGTGGTGGTAGTAGTAGTAGTAGTAGTAGTAGTAGTAGTAGGATGGTGAT
>NC_059286.1:12223639-12231139 GCF_017591435.1 Portunus trituberculatus
GAGAGAGAGAGAGAGAGAGAGAGAGAGAAATGAAGAATAAGGAAAAAAATGAAAAAAAAAAAACTGTCAAGAAGGATGATGAAGATGAGGAAAACCAGAATGGAAAAGTGGAAAAAAATAGAAAAAGAGGAAAAGAAAAAAAATACAATGAAAAGTGGAAATAAGATGAAATAAAAGTCAATTACGATAAACTGAATAAAAAAAAAAGATACAAAAACAGAGAGGGAAAAGAAAATAATGAAAGAAAAAGTGTAAGAAAGAAAAGATAAGGAGAGAAATCAAATAAAGGATATGAAAACGAAAAACGAATAAAAAAGGAACTAGAAGAAAAAATGGAGGAGGAGGAGGAGGAGGAGGAAAAATATAAGAAGTGGAAAATAGAAAAAGAGAATCGCCAAAGTGTAAAGAAACGAAAGAGAAAGAGAAAGAGAAAGAATAAAAAGAATGAGAATGAAAGAGACGTGGAAGAAGGAAGAGGCAGAGGAGAGATAAGAAAGAGGAGTAAGATAATAAAAGAAAAATCAAAACTGGAGGGAATGGAGAGAGAGAGAGAGAGAGAGAGAGAGAGAGAGAGAGAGAGAGAGAGAGAGAGAGAGAGAGAGAGAGAGAGAGAGAGAGAGAGAGAGAGAGAGAGTAAAAGCGAAAACGTAACATAAATCAAAACTGGACGAAAGAGAAGAATGGAAGAGAAATAAACGAAGGAAAAGAGAAGACGAAAAGGAGAAAGGGAAACAATAGAAACAGGAATAGAAGAAGAAGAAGAAGAGGAGAATCAAATTAGACTGAAACACGAAGGGGAAGAAGAGAAAGGAAGGAAATGGAAAAGAAAACAAAGGAAAGGCAAATAATTAAGTGGAATAAATAAAAAAAAAAAAAAAAAGGCAGAGAAGAAGAGGCAGTAGAAAATTGGAAGGGAAATAAAGGCAAAATTAAACCAAAAAAAAAAAAAAAAATGAAGGAAAAAAAATATGAAGGAAAAAAATATGAAGGAAAAAAATATGAAGGGAAAAAAAAGAAACAACCGAATAAAAAAAAACAAAGAAAAACGATGGAAAATGAAGAAAAAACTGAAAAATAAACAAGAATTAAACACAAAACAAACAAAAAAGAATAAAAACTGAAAAAAAAGCAAATAATAAAGGAAGGAAACAACCAAAAAATAAACCAAACTAAGAAAAAAAGGGAGAAAAAAAAAGAAAACAAGTAGAAAATCAAAATATAATAACCACCACCATCACCACCACCACTACTACCACCACCACCACCACCACTACCACTACCACTACCACTACTACTAATACTAATACTTCCACTAATACCACCACCACCACTACTACTACTTCCACTAATACCACCACCACCACCACCACCACCACCACCACTACTACTACTATTTCCACTAATACCACCACCACTACTACTACTACACCTACTACCACCACCACCACCACCACCACCACCACCACCACCACCACCACCACCACTACCACTACTACTTCCACTAATACCACCACCACCACCAGCACTACTAATATTACTTCTCTACCACCACCACCACCACCACCACCACCACCACCACCACGACCAGTCTATCTCCTGAAGGCGGACACAGCGAGGCCATCCATTTCTCTCCACATTTGCACACATTACGAGGGGGGGGAGCAGCGGCGCACCAGACACAAAGGCGAGGCGGAAAGGTTACCTGGGGAGCCGCCATCTGGAATCACACCTGAGGGACGGAACGGACTGGAACGGACTGGGATGGGAAGTAATGGGCAGGAATGGATATATGGAAGAGGAGGGGGAAAGAAAAGGAAAAAGGGAAAGTAAGGGATTGAAAGTTAGAGAGAAAAACTTAAAGGGAAAAAACCAGGAATTGGAATGTGCTGGAATGAGAAGGAAGGAGGGGAAAGAAAAGGAAAAGAGGGAAATGAAAAGGAAAATCACAACTGAGGAAAGAGACTTAAATGAACGAGAATGGCAAGAAATAGGAAGGAATGGAAATATGGAAGAGGGAAAAATAGAAAAAAGGAAAACAAATAAGGGATTGAACGTTGCAGAGAGAGAGAGAGAGAGAGAGAGAGAGAGAGAGAGAGAGAGAGAGAGAGAGAGAGAGAGAGAGAGAGAGAGAGAGAGAGAGAGAGAGAGAGAGAGAGAGTGGATGAAGGAAAACAGGGAAAAGAACTGGAATGGAAGGAAAGGAAAGGAATAGAGATATGGAAGAGGAGGGAAAAGAAAGAGATAAGTAAGGAAATAAACTTAGAGGGAAAAAAAGAAAAATAGAAGAAATGGAAAAAAAACGTAATAGAGAGAAAATCAAAAGGAAAATTCAGGGAAAAGAAAACAGGAACTGGAAAGGAAGAAATGGGAAGGAATGGAAATATGGAACAGGTGAATGGCAAAGAAAAGGAAAAAGAAAGGAAAACAAGTAAAGAATTGAACGTTATACAGAAGCAAAAAAAAAAAAAGAGGAAAAAGAAAAACAAGGAAAATTAAATACGAAAGGATGGAAAATATTTGAGAAATGGAAGACGTGAAAGGAAGGAAAAGGAAAAAAGGAAAAGAAATAAGGGATTGAATTTAATGAGGAAAAACAGGGAAAAGGGATGGAAAGGAACGAAAAACATGGAATAAGTAAGAGGAAAGAAAAGAAAAAGGAAGACAAGGAAGAAGGAAAGAAGGAAAAATGGGGAAAAAGAAGGAGAAAGAAACAGGAAAGGTGGAAAGGTTTAGAAGAGAAGGGAAAATAAGGAAAAAAAAAGATGATGGAAAGAAGAACTTGAGATACGAAAGGAGGAAAGGAGAGAGGAGAGAAGAGAGACAGAAAAAAGCATAAAAGAGAAAGGGATGGAAAATCAGAGAAAAGGAAAGAATGCACACACACACACAAAAAAAAAAAAACAGGAAACAATACAAATGAAAAGAACAACAACGAAAGACGAAAAGAAAGAGAAAGAATCAAAAGACGAGAAAAACAATGAAAAGAGATCAAAGAAAAGCAATCACGAAGAGGACAAAGAAAATATGACCAAAAACAACAAAAAAAGAAGAAAAACACTAACGTCGGAGAAAATGAAGATGATGACAAATGAAGACAAAAATGACGAAGAGGAAGAAGAAGAAGACGAAGAAGAAAAGATGGAAGAAGAGAAGAGGAGAAAAAGACAGATGAGGAGGTGGAGGAAAAAGGTGGATGAAATAGAAGACGAGGATGACGAGGAAGAAAAGATGGAAGAAGAGGAAGAGGAGAAAAAGACAGATGAAGAGGAGGAGGAATAAGTAGATGAAGAAGCAGAAGACAAGGAAGACAAAGAAGAAAAATTGGAAGAAGAGGAAGATGAGGAAAAGATAGATGAAGAGGAGAAGGAATAGATGGATGAAGTAGAAGAGGAAGACAAAGAGGAGGAAGAGGATGAAGATAAGATGGAAAAAAGGCAGAGGAGGAGGAGGAGGAGGAGGAGGAGGAGGAGGAGGAGGAGGAGGAGGAGGAGGAGGAGGAGGAGGAGGAGGAGGAGGAGGACAAGAAAGAAGGGTTGGAAAAAAAGAAAAACGAGAAATAAGACTTAAGAAGAGGTGGAAGAAGAGGAAGAGGAGGTGGAAGAAGAAATGAAAAACGAGAGAGAAAAGATAGATGATGAAAAGAAAGAAGAGACGAACAAAGAGAAAGAGAAAAAGAAAAAGAAAAAAAGGGAAGAGAACGAGAAAGAGGAGAAGAAAGAGGAAGAGGAAAAGAAGAGGAAGAGGTGGACGACTCTGAATGTGCCTCTTGATTCGTTGTGGTCGTTGTTTTTTTTGTGGCACAGAAAAAGAGAGAGAGGGAGAAAGAGAAAGAGAGAGAGAGAGAGAGAGAGAGAGAGAGAGAGAGAGAGAGAGAGAGAGAGAGAGAGAGAGAGAGAGAGGAGAAGAAAAAGTTTTAGAGAAAGTAATCTACCCATTTCTTTCCTTATTGGGACGAGGAGGAAAAAAATATATATACGGGTTGGGACAAGAGAGATTCCGATTGTATTACTTTTTTTTGCTCTCTCTCTCTCTCTCTCTCTCTCTCTCTCTCTCTCTCTGTCTTGTGTATTTTTCTTTTCCTTTTCTTTCTTCTTTCTGAGACAAATAAAAGCTTAGAAGATGGATCAGTGTTATTATTCTCCTTCTTTTCCTTGTCACTCTTTATCAACATTTCTCTCTTTTCATCAATCATTTCTTTACGGTCTTTCTCCTTCGTTTCTCCATTCTATCTTTATTATCGTTCTTTTAATATTTTCTACTTTATTTTGTTTGTCACTTATTTTTTCTTCTTTCCTTTTCTTAGCTTATCATGGATTTCTTTTTCTTTTCTTTATTTTTTCACTTTTGTTTTGTTTGTCATTTTTATTTTCTATCCTTCACTTCTCTTAGCTTATTCTGGATTTCTTTTTCTTTTCTTTATTTTTTCACTTTTTCGCTTTTTTTTTCGTATATCCCAATTTTTTGCATCAGTATTCCCGCCATTTCTGGTCTACTCTCTGGTACAAAAGGGTCAATAAGTAAAAAATCCTTCATCCACACACACACACATACACACACTACGCTACGGCCCGGTAGCTCAGTGGTTAGAGCGCTGGTTTCACAAGCCAGATGACCGGGGTTCGATTCCCCGTCCGGGTGGAGATATTTGGGTGTGTCTCCTTTCACGTGTAGGTGGTGTTCACCTAGCAGTGAGTAGGTACGGGATGTAAATCGAGGAGTTGTGACCTTGTTGTCCCGGTGTGTGGCCTGGTCTCAGACCTATCCCAAGATCGGAAATAATGAGCTCTGAGCTCGTTCCGTAGGGTAACGTCTGGCTGTCTCTTCAGAGACTGCACAGATCACACACACACACACACACACACACACACATACACACAAGAAGGGAAACAATGAAAAATATCGATTAGGAAAGAATATAAAACTTCCTTCCTTCTAACACGCCTCCTCGTCATTCCTTACTCTAATCTCACCTACAAGAGAAACACTAAGTCAAAAATCATCTTAAATGTACACAAAAAAAAAAAAAAAAAAAAAAACCAGCCCGTTGTAATGAAAAAATAAATAAAAACCTCCTTCCTGTCATTCCTTAATCTAATCTCAGCTTCAAGAGGGACGTGGAGTCAGAAAATCTTTAATCTACACAACAAAAGAAGGAAAACTAAGAAAAACAGCCTATAGGAAAATTCTGAAAAAATATTCAAAATGCTTCTTCTTTCTAACACGCTCTCCATTCACCTCCTAGTCTAGTCTGGGCTCCAAGAGGGACACTGAGTCAAAAATCTTTACTGTACACCAAAAATTAGAAAAAACAGAAAAACAGCCCTTAGAATAAGACACCCCTTTAACATACTCCTTCCTTCCCGTCACCCTTAGTCTTGCCTCAACTATAGGAACACTGAGTCAGAAATCTTTAATGTACACCAATAAAAAAAGAAAAAATCAAAGAAAAATAAAGAATAAAAGACACCCCCCATAACACTCTTTCTTTCCCATACGCCCCATTCCCCGTGGTCTGGTCTGGAGTCACAGCGCCACTCACCACGGGCGGCACGAGGCAATCACTCACCATAAAGCTCCTCGGGGGTCTCGCCTTTGTGTTGTCACCAGATAGTGTGACCTTTTATGAGACGCGCGCTATTGGTCCACTCACGCTATGTACCGGGGGGGGCGCGAGGGAACACAAAGAAGAGAGAAGAATGCAGAAAAAAAGAGAAGTACCAGGACAGAGAAAAAGAGAAAAAAAAACAGGATGGAGGACAAAAAGAAGATGCAGAAGCGGAGCGAGAGGGAACACAAAGGAAGAGAGAAGAATGTAGAAAAAAATAGAAGTGAAGGACAAAAGAAGAAAAAGATGTAAAAAAAAAAAAAAATGAAGAACAGAGAAGAAGCGGAGCGCGAGGGAAGGCAAAGGAAGAGAGAAGGATGTAGAAAAAAAAAGCACCAGAAGAGAAAAAAGAAAAAAAAAACAGGATGAAGGACAAAGGAAGAAAGATGCAAAAAAAAAAAAAAAAAAAAAAAGAACGGACAGAGAAGAAACGGTAGCGCAAGAGAACACAAAGGAAGTCAAGAATGTAGATAAAAAATTACTGGATCACGAGAGAACATAAAAGAAGAAACAAGGATGAGAAAAAAATGAGAATGGACAGAGAAATAACGACAGTGCGAGAGAACACAAAGGAAGACACAAGGATGAGGAAAAAATGAGGAATAGACAGAAATAAAGAGTGCAAAAGAAAAAAAAAAAAGGCGAGAATGCAAAAAAAAATGAGGAAACAGACAGAGAACTGAGAGCGAGAGAACACAAAGGAAGACAATAATGCAAGAATATGCGAAAAAGATGAACGGAAAGAGAAAAGCCGAAAGCGAAAGAGAACAAAAAGGAAAACGAAAATAAAAAAAAAATAGAAACAGAATGAACGAACACCAAGAAATACAAAGGAAGGGCAAATGACAGAAAATAGATACTAAAATGAACACAAACAGAAAAAAAATAAATAAATATATATAAAGTTTTGTCTTGTTTTATTTTTTTTCATGTTTGATATGGATGCATAGATAAAAAAAAACAACCCCCTCTCTCTCTCTCTCTCTCTCTCTCTCTCTCTCTCACACACACACACACACACACACACACACACACACACACACACCAAAACCTCAAAACTTCAACACTAATTTTCCTATCCTCACCACCACCACCACCACCATCACCACCACTTCAACCCTTCCCCCCATCACTCAGAGGCACTTAACCCGCCTTGATAATGACACCAGTTGCTAAAGAGGTGCCGTGGGCTGGTGAAGGGGTGCCAACTGAGTGCCTGACCCAGTGCCTGAAGAAGTGTCCGCCGTCAGGAGCTGTGCATGGTGAAGATATGAAGAGAAAAAAAGAATGAAAGTGAAGATGATAATAGAAAAAAAAAAAGAGGATGAGAAATTATTATATGAAAAAAGGATTGATAAAAGGCGAGAAAGGATAAACAGGAAAGGATGAGTGAAAATATACGAAAGAGGAATTGAAAAGGATGATAAAAGGAAATAAAGAATAAGATAGAGAGAGAGAATAAGAGAATAAGAAAGGATTAACAGAAAAGGATGATAAAAGGAAATAAAGAATAGGAGAAATGATTATAAGAGAAAATGACTGATAAAAGAGGAGAAAGGATAAACGGAAATAGGATAAAAGGGAAGAGATATGAAATAAGAACCAAAAGAGATGATAAAAGGAAAAAGGAGGAAAATGACTATAAGGAAAAACTGAATTGATAAAGAGGAAAAAGAATAAACAGAAAAGGGATGAGAGAGAAGATATGAAGGATGAAAAGAATTGGAGAGAAAACAAAGAAAAGACAAAAAATAGATAAGGATTACAAAAAAATAAATAAAAATAGAGATAAACAGAGAATAGCAAACGTACAGGTGTTAGAGCGGCACACACACACACACACACACACACACACACACACACACACACACACACACACACACACACACACCCAC
>NC_059286.1:12236139-12238639 GCF_017591435.1 Portunus trituberculatus
AGATGGAGAAGAAGAAGGAAGAGGAAGAGTAAAAGGAGAGAATAAAAAGTGAAGCATATAAAAAGAGAAAAAGTAAAGAAGAAACAAGTAAAAAAATAAGAAAAAAAGGAAGAGAGAGATAAAGAGAAGGAAGAGGAAGAACAAAAAGGAGAAAAAAGAGAAAACAACATAAAAAAAAGATTAAAAACAATCCAAGCAAAAAAAAAGGAAAAAGAAAGAAAAAGATGAGAAGGAAGAGGAAAAACAAAAAGAGAAGAGGAAGAACAAAAAGAAGAAAAGAAAAGATCAAAGAAAAAAGAAAAAAGAAAAATTATGAAGAGAAGAAGAAGAAGAAGAAGAGGAAGAAGAAAACGAGAACCGGACCCAAACAAGAAGAGAAGGAAGAGGAAAAACAAAAAGGAGAAAAAAGAAAAGAGCAAATAAAAAAAAAGGAAGATTAATGTAAAAAAAGGAGAAAAAAAGAAAAATTATGAAGAGGAAGAGGAAGAAGAGGAGGAGGAAGAAAAGGAAGAGTACCGGACCCAACCACAGCATCATCACCAACCAACAATGAGATGATAATGAGAGAGGGAGAGAGAGAGAGAGAGAGAGAGAGAGAGGAGAGAGAGAGAGTGACAATGAAGGCGATGGTGATGGTGATGAAGATGAATAGAAAGGAGATAAGTGGCCAACATTAAGGCACGTTCTTCCTATAGACTCCCGGAGATAAGAGAAGATAGGAGCGATAATGAGAGATAGAGATGATAAAGAGAGAGAAGAGAGATAATGTAATAATGATGGGTAATTAGTGGAAATGACTTTATTCTTGATCATTAGGTTTATCTTTCTCTCTCTCTCTCTCTCTCTCTCTCTCTCTCTCTCTCTCTCTCTCTCATTGTTCTCAAGTCTTTCATTGTTTGGTAATTGTCTACATCAGGCAGATTAGAGCTAATTTCTCTCTCTCTCTCTCTCTCTCTCTCTCTCATTGCACAAAACACATTTTTTTCCTTTTATAATGTGTTTTCCTTCCTATTCTCCTTCGTCTTTTTCTTCTCCTCTTCCTCCTCTTTTATCTCCTTTCACTGTGTCTCATTCTCTTTGTCCATCTTCTCCTTCTTCAGCTCTTTTTCTCGTCCTAATCTTGTTCCAATTTCATCTAAACTCTCTCTCTCTCTCTCTCTCTCTCTCTCTCTCTCTCTCTCTCTCTCTCTCTCTCTCTCTCTCTCTATATATATATATATATATATATATATATATATATATATATATATATATATATATGTATATCTGTTTATCTCTCTCTCTCTCTCTCTCTCTCCCGAAGACGTAAAGATAGTCCTTCTTGTAATGTATTTAAAAATAAATTAAAGAAAATGTACTTAGAGAACACACTATAATAGTATTTATTGTAATTAGTTGTAATTTGTGTAATGTATGTATGTGTGTGTGTATATATATGTATATATATATATATATATATATATATATATATATATATATATATATATATATATATATATATATATATATATATATATATATATATATATATATATATATGTGTGTGTGTGTGTGTGTGTGTGTGTGTGCATGTATATATATATATATATATATATATATATATATATATATATTTTTTTTTTTTTTTTTTTTTAGTTACTTATTGTTAGAAGGCCCGTTTTGCCCTTGTAGGCTAATGACTGTTAGTATATAATTCAGAAGGTCTGTTTAAGAGCTTAGCTCAACAGACCTAGCCCTAGGATTTGTATGTATAACTAAATGTATATTGTACGATTCTTTTCTTGGGCCAATAAATGTATCAGTATCAGTATCTCTCTCTCTCTCTCTCTCTCTCTCTCTCTCTCTCTCTCTCTCTAAAAACTACTATAGCATCATATTTCAGTATAAACGATAACTACACAAGAGATAACACTCGCTCCACTAACTGGCCAATGCATCAAAAAGTTAACGTGCAAATTGTGAAGCTAATGACACAAAAATATATACGTGCGCTCATTAAATCCTTTACTTATTGTCTAATGTTCTTTTTTTCTCCTTAATTACAAGGTGGGTGGTTCAGTTCGTGTGTTGGTTTGGCCAGTGGTTCAGAGGTAACAGTCTTTTGTGTTTGATTGGTAAGAGGGTTCGTATCCTAGTGTGTGTGTTTCAGTAGTGTTCAGTACGTTCTCTTGTTTCCTTCTTTTATTCTTATCTATTTCCTTTTTATTATTATCATCTTTTATGCTTTTTCGTCATCTTAATGATTTTTTCTTACTCCTTTTTATTGATTTTTCATTTTCATTATTATTATTATTATTATTATTATTATTATTACCATTATTGTTATTATTTATTTATTTATTTATTGCTTTTTCGTCATCTTAACGATTTTTTTTCTTTCTATTTATTATTATTATTATTATTATTATTATTATTATTATTATTTTCTTTTATACTTTTTTATCTTAACGATTTTTCCTCACTCCTTTTTATTTATTTTTCATTATTAGTAGTTGTAGTA
>NC_059286.1:12248639-12296139 GCF_017591435.1 Portunus trituberculatus
ATAGGAAATGGTTTGTTTATTGAGTTAGGGTGTTATGCGATTTATTTTGATTTTTTTTTTTTTTCTAAGGTGTTTTTGTTCAGGGTTTGTCTTGTAAATTATTATAGAAAATGGTTTATTATTTACTGATTCGCAAAAGAGGACGGGAAAAATAGTGTGTGAAGTTATTTATTTAGATTTTTGAGGTATTTTTTCCTAAAGTTTTTTATGTTTTTTTTTTTGTAAATTATAGAAAATGGTTTGTTTATTGAGTGCCAAAAGAGGACAGGGAAAATAATGTTAAGTGATTTATTTTGATTTTTGAGGTATTTTTTCTTGATGTTTTTTTTTCTCTGGTTTTCTGTCTTGTAAATTAAAGTAAGTTTTGTTATTTGATTGCCAAGAAAGGAGGGGAAAGAAAAGTGTTGGGTTTTCATGGGTATATTTTCTAGGGTGAAATGTTTTTTTTTCTCTGGTTTTCTCTCTCGTCAATTAAATAAAACGTTTTTATTTATTGATTGCCAAGAGAGGAGGGGAAAAATTAAAGTAAAATGACATATTAGTTTCCTTTTTTTGCGGGTAAGGCTTGTTTTCCGTATGTAGTGTTTGACTTTTCTGGTTTTTCTTGTAAAAAAAAAAAAAAAAGTTACGATTCCCACAAGAGAATGGAGAAAAAAGAGTGGTGATATTATTTCTTTCAGTATTTTTTTTTTTTTAAGTTTCAAGGGGTGAGTGAATAAAAGTCTTTTTATACATTGCCAAGATAAGAGTGAAAAAAAGCAGTGCTAGGTGATATGACTTTTTGGGATGTTTTCTTTAATTTAAGTGTCTTTTAATTTAAGTATGGTTTTCTCTCGCTATTTAAGTGATATGTGACTTTTTGTAATGTTTTCTTTAAGTGTATTTCTTATTTTCTCGCTATTTCTATTTATCTATTTATTTCAATTTTGTAATGAGAGAAAAAAATGTCTTAAGGGAATCGTACAAGAGGAGTGCAAAAAGGTGTGCTGAATGTTATTTTCTGAGCATTTTTCTCCGTTTTTCTCTTTTTTTTTTTTTAGTCAAGAGCTGAGGGTTTTTAGTCAAGAGCTGAGGGAGAGCTGAGGGAATAAAAAATGTCTAACTCCATACATTATTTTTTATTGCGATTTATTTTTTTCGTTTGTTTTATGTATTTTCGCTATTTATTTCAGTTTGCCATTTGTTAGTTTTTTATAGTTTGTTTTATTACATATATTTTCTTTATTTATTTAAGTTTGTCATTTCTGTTATTTTTTCTAGTTTTGTGTTTTATTACATGCATTTTCTCTATTTCAGTTTATCATTTAATTTCAAGGGTTTAATGAGAAAAAATATTTCTTTAGATTATTAACCCTTTTGTAATTTTTCTCGTATACTTTCATTCATTTCCCATTATTTTCGTTATTTCATCTCAAGAGTTCAGTAAAACATTTCTGACTCGATAAATTACTCTTTTCTAATTACATTCCAATACTTCACGTTCGTACCTTTCTATTACCACTCTTAATAAGTTCCACCTGAAGCCACCACCACCACCACCACCACCACCACCACACCACTATCATTCTTCTCAATTCCCACAAGAAAGAAAAATATTACAACCACCACCACCACCACCACCATAACAACCTAAAGAACACACCTCCATCAAACCACCCATTAACACCACCATTAAGAACACCAGTATCACCCCGTTCCCTTACCTGACCTCTCCCTCTCCCTCCACCAAAGCAAGGGCACGAAAAATAATATACAAGAGCCTTTATATACAAATCAATACTAGAATCAATAACCCGATACGCGAGCCGAAAAAATCCAATAGCCGAACCTTCTCAAAATGATATCGAGACAAAATAACTTGCGACGTAAACTATTGTGAGGCAAGGCGACACGAGGGGACACCGAGACAACTGAACCACGTAAGAGAATACCACGGTGGCGGGAAAAGGAAGGAAAAAACAAGGAAGGAAAAAACAAGGAAGGAAAAAAAAGGAAAGGGAAAAGTAAGACTCCAGCCGTACCTATGTTTGTGTTTGTTTGGCTGAGAGAAAAGGAATAGGAAGTTGCAATATTGATGGTCCCACACTGCAATATTATGTGGTGTTTCTATAATACTTCTCTTGTTCTAGTTTACGTGTGAGATTAGCCCATTCAGTACCAGACGCGTTTTTGTATTCATTCTGGTTACTATTTGGTGATTTAATATACCTTCAGAAACTTGTGTGGGGGATTGAAATAGTAAAGACAGTGGCCATTAATTTTCTGACCTCCATAGACCCTTCCTAATGTCTAAACCGTCTATTTATACCCAAACTCATGGTAAAAATGTCAGTACTGAGTTAAGGATAGATATACAGGTAATGCAGATAATATACGTAACTGATTGGATAGATAAAAACGCATATTTCTAGATAGATAAATATTACGAGATACTGACAGAGAAAGGAATAGCGACGGGGAGATAAACAATACGCGGAGAGAAATAAAAGATTCCGCTACATATCTTCCATACGTCAAAACTTTGCTAATAAGACAGTACATAAAATTTGAGCCCTTTCTTGCGTAACCAGAACTCAGCTTAACCTAAATACACAAACACTAAAACAAGAAAGAAACTCAACTTAACCTGGTTATCTTAGCCAAACAGACAAACACCACCACTACCACTACAACTACACTCTCCTTACTTTAATCTGACCTAACCAAACACACAAACACAAACGAAAAAAAAATACAACCTAACCTAATCTAGCCAAACGTAGAAAAATATTAAAACGGCAATAAAAAACTCAACTTAATCTAACTTAACCTCATGAAACACAGAGAGGATCACTAACACAACCGTAAAATAAAAACAAACTATCTTAAATTGAAATAAACCTACACACACACACACACACACACACACACACACACACACACACACACACACACACACACACACTCAATAAACCCATAGCCAATATTTTCCCACGTCACTAAAACAAGAGAACGTTCAACAAGATGACAAGAGAAACATTACTTCTTGACAACCATTCCTTACGTCCCACGAGGCGCCAAGAAGGTCACATCCCCTACCCCGCCGCCTTCCCTGACCCTTGAGTGACCATGGATGCATCTGTGACCTTGACCTTGGCTGAGTCTATGAAGGGTGGGATAATGAAAGGAGAGAGAGGGAGGAGAGGAGAAAGAAATGATGGAGAAAAGGAAAAAAAATAGAAAAATAAAAAATATAAAACAGACGCACAGACAGACAGAAAGACAGACACACAGACAGACAAACACACACACACACACACACAGACACACACAGACAAACACAGACACACACAGACACACACACACACACACACACACACACACACACACACACACACAGACAGACGGACAGAACAAACAAAAAACACGGACATTTAATATCACAAAAAAAAAAAAATAGTTAAATAATCAAATAATCAAATAATATACATAATTAATTTATTGAGTCTCGCTTCAGTAAATACAAACAGGCAACAACAGGTTAACAGTGCAGTAAGTTTCCTCCAAAGGGCAGTTCATTTGACGCTTATAAAGTCAGGTTAAAGTCAAAGCTAAGCCAATCATCCTAGTTTTATTCTGAATGATGCATCACTTCCTCCACTTTATCATCCTTTGTTCTCCATTTTTTTTAATCCTCGTCACCTCGTATATCACCCTCTTTGTGCCTCCTGTCATTTGTTTCCTTCTTTCCCTTTTCCTTCTGTCTCTTTCCTTCTTTCCTTGTCTTTTTTCCTTCTTCTCTTCTTTGCTTTTTGTCTTTTTCCTTCTTTACTTGTCTTTTCCTTCTTTTCTTCTCTGTTTGTCTTTTTCCTTCTTTTCTTGTCTTTTTCCTTCTTTTTTTGTCTTTTTTCCTTCTTTTCTTGTCTTTTCCTTCTTGTCTTTTCCTCTTTTCTTCTCTCCTTTTCTTGTCTTTTCCCTTTCTTTTGCCTTTTCCTTCTTTTCTTCTCTTTTTCCTTCTTTCCTTGTCTTTTTCCTCTTTTCTGTCTTTTCTTCTTTCCTTCTGTCTCTTTCCTTTTTATCTTCTGTCTTTTTCCTTCTTCTTTTCTTGTCTCTCATTCTTTCCTTATGTATTTTTCCTTCCTTTCTTGTCTCTTCTTCTTTTCTTCTGTCTCTTCCTCTTTTCTGTCTCTCCTTCTTTCCTTGTCTTTTTTTTTTCCTTCTTTTAATCCTCGTCACCTCATCCATCACTCTTTGTGTCTCCAGTGACTTATTTCCTTTCCTTTTTTTTTTTCGTAAGAGGGGAAAACTAGCCAAAAGAGAGGCCCACTTAGTAGCCAGTCCCCATACAGGTCCGATAGAGTTAGTCAAAAGAAAGGGATAAATGTCTTCTGTTCACCTGTCACTTTCTTTCTTAACGTCAGAAAAAAAAAGAAAGGAAAATTTAAAGGCTTTTTCATTTTTTTTCCTCACTTTTTACCTTTGTTCTCGTTGTCCTTCATTCGTTTCTATCCAATCTCTGCTTTTTCTTCTTTTGTTTCTTCCATCCACTATCTGTTTCTTTATCAATTATACCTTTACTTGTTTTCAATCTTTTTTTTTCTAATGTGCAATAAAAATGTTTGATTAACCACGAGATTCAAAGTATTTTTCTGTTATCATTATTATCTTTTTCGGGGTTTCCAGGGCATATGTTTCGTTATCATTTATTCATTTACTTCTATTCAACATCTTTTTTTTTTCTAGTAATAAAAAGCCAAATCAACCACAAGATTCAAAGTAGTTTTCTGTTATCATTTTTATTTCTTTTTTTTTTTTTTTGTCCCCAGTGCAAGTGTTTCGTTATCAGTTATTCCTTTACCTCTACTGAAACTTCACTACTTTATCTAACATCCCATTAACCCCTTCAATACCATCACGCGTTTTCATATTCACTCTGGTTACTGTCTGGTGATTTTATACAGCTCCAGAAACTCATGTGGGGATTAAAATAGTGAAGACTGTGGCCATTAATCTTCTGACCTCCATAGACCGTTCCTAATGTCAATAAAACGGTCCAATCGTACACATATCTCAAGGTAAAATTATGCCCCAGTATTGAATGAGTTACAAAAGCTACAACTAACCTCACAATTCCTTACATATTAATTCTTTTACCTTTTTTTTTTTTATGCAAGAGAGAAGGACTGACCAAGGGCAACAATAATATAAAAAAAAAAAAAAAGTCCACTCAGTTGCCAATCTTACTTTATCAAACACATCTAAAAGCTACAACTAACCACATGACTCCTTGCACATTCCTTCCGCATTTGTATTTTTCTCCCTCCCCAATAACTCTGCCATCGTTATCCTGCTGGCGAGGTTTACGTGTCCCTCTTCTCTTCGTCTCCTTTACAAGTGTCCCTAAGGTTTGCTCAGTTTTCACGCTTCCTCCTCTTTTTTTCTTATTTAACCCCTTCACTGGGACACATTTTTGCCTTGAGATTTGTGTACGATTAGACCATTTTATTGACATTAGGATCCGCATTCAGAAACGCTTTGATCTATCACTACGACTGTTTTCCAAGGCCACAGAGATGATTAGCGTGGTTTTCAAGAGTATTTCTCCAGTAAATAATGTAGAAATCTTGTCACTCTCCCTCTAGAACTGCAAAAACACTTTAAAACACTCCTGTAAATTTAGATAAAGCATTTTGAAATAGTGGAGATGAAGCACAGAAGCCTACGAAGGGTCTATGGAGTCCAGACGATTAATGGCCATAGTCTTTACTATTCTAATTCCCCCACATAAGTTTATGAAGCTGAATAAAATCAAACAGTAAGTACAATGAATATGGAAACACGCCATAGTGCTGAAGGGGTTAAACTAACTTAGAGGCTTAAAGGAATACGTTTTTTTTTTCATATTACTATTTAAAATTCTGCACTTGGATATACAAACAAGGGAAGCATATACATCAAAAGAACTTATCCTACTATAATCATCCTCTCGTGCATAACACCAATGGACTCAAAGGTGACGAGGGAAGGTACGTAGTGTGTGGCTTCAGTGTGGAAAAACTGCATTGGTGTGTGTTTTAGTAGTCTTCTTACACTTCATCGCGTCACCTCCATTATTTACTCAAACTCCAGACGCTCCCAGAAAACACGCCCGCGCCCTCCCAGCCTTCACAACCCACACACCTCAGCCGTCCTCCCTCACCTCCCATACACCACTAAGCCTCCCATCCATGTTGCCTTCCTCACCTCCTCCCTTCACAGCTCCTCTTTCAACTACCTGCTAAATCTGAAAGCAGCCATGGCTCCTTCTGCTCCTCCTCCTCCTCCTCCAGCAATGTGTCCTTTCAGTGGTGATTTTGTTCTGGTTTTAGTGATAGATTAACAAGATTTCTACTCAAGGAACGTAACTCTTGAAAATCCTGGTAATCATCACTGCGGCTTCTGAAAACATTCCTTGCGTGAGACTGAAGTGATTACGAATAGAAACTTTAATCTCGTGTGTTTTTTTAGTGATACATCAAAAGGATTTCTACATTATTCAAAGAACGTAACAATCTTGAAAATCCGGTTAATCATTAATGTGGCTTTTGAAAACATTCCTTGTAAGAGACTGAAGTGTTTACAAATAGAAATTTCAATCTCGTGTGTTTTTTTTTTTTACGATAGATCGACAGGATTTCTTCATTATTTAAAGAACGTAACAATCTTGAAAATCCGGTGAATCATTACTGCGGCTTCTGAAAACATTCCTTGCGAGAGATTGAAAAGTGTTTACGAATAGAAACCTTACTCTCATAAACTCAGAGGTGTGTTGAAGTCAAGGTTTTGTTTACAAGAAAAAAAAAACAAAGAATAGATGCTGCACTTCCTAGACAATACAATATGTGGGGAGACTGTGGTACAAAGGAGGATGTCAGAGAGAAGTTAGTAATTAAGGGAAGCTGCAGCAAATAACAGAGCGAGAGTGAAAAAGCCTTTCAATGCAACAGACAGCGATTCACAGCACTAAAAGCACTGTGTATAATCTCTACAAGCACATACAAGCAAAACAGAGGATTAAACGTATACATTATCCTATGTCTAGCCAATGTGATCTTCAGCGGAATCCGTAGAATAAAAGAGCAACAAATTAATAAATAGATGACAATAATGATAAAGCAGACACGAAACACTAACCAAAACATAGAAAAACAAAGGAACATTCATCCCTTCAATACTGGGACACATTTTTACCTTGACATTTGTGTGCAATTAGACCATTTTATTGACATTAGGAAGGCCCTATGGAGCTCAGAGGATTAATGGCCACAGTCTTCACGATTTCAATCCCCCACATGAATTTCCGAAGTTATATAAAATCACCAAATAGTAAGAAAAACGAATATGGAAACACGTCATGATACTGAAGGGGTTAACAAAACAAAACCAATAAATAACAACAATAAAAACAATCACAAAACAATAACCATAAAAAAACCCACCAAAATAGAAAAAAAACACTATCCTATCTCCCTTTCTCTCACCTCTTTTCCTTCCCCTTTACAAGACTCACCCTTTCCTTTTACATACGTTCACTGACCCTCACATCCTGTCCTGTACTAATACCCTTTGTCATCCTTCCATTCCTCCTCTGACTTCCCCTGGAGCCTTTTTATCTCGCTTCCTTTTGTGACATTCTATTCTCCTTTCTGTGTCATTATTTATCGCACATTTCTCTCCCGCTATCTCTTGTGCTGATGGTCGAGAGGGAGAAAGAGAGCGGGGAGTGGGGAGAAGTGTTAAGTGGGCAGCCATTTGTGAGTCTCGTTCGTATCTTGATGAACGTGAGGCAAAGAAGAAGTGGCGAGGTGAAAAATGGAGAGAGTGAGGAAGAGGTTAGAGCAAAGACAGAGTTAAGGACATGAAGATTGGAAGGTGTTGGAAAGTTTTGCTTGAGCGATTAATGAAATGGCGTGTAAATGAAATAAGTGTTTGGGAGAAAATTAAAACTTGAGGGAGAAATAAAAGAAAAGAAGTTAGTGAAAGGAAGTTACGGGAATTGTGTCACTTAGAATTCGGAAGTTAAAGAAAGAAAGAGATGAAATAAGAGAGAAAAAAAGCAAGAAAAGAAATAGCACCTTTGAAAATACTGAATGAAAGCGACAAACAAGAAAACAAACCAATAAATCAAACCTAAAAAATAAAACACAGCAAAACAAAGAAGTAAAGGAAATAAGTAAAAACACGTAAAAAAAAACACCGTGTAAAAACAAAACAAAACAAGTAAAGCAAATAAATAAAAACACCTTTAAAAACACCATATAGAAGCAAGTCAAACAAAAAAACCAAAACAATAAATCAGACAAACCTAAAGAAAAACAGCAAAACAAAACAAGTAAACATGAAATACAAGCAACAAACACAATGAGTAAAAAGAAAAAAAATATTAAGTGTCGATTCAGGAAGTGAGTAGCTGTGTTTGTTGGCGGCGGATTAACTAGTAAGCCAGGACGAGATGAAAGACTGCATGCATTGTGTCCGGCGCGTGAGGCGAGGCTGGAGAGGCAAAAACATGAGTTGATATGTGACACAACGCAAAGCAACACCCGCCGCTGACTCTCACGTACCACTGTTATGCTGACTGGTGATTGACTTGACTTCACTTCACTTAACCCCTTCAGTAAGATGACGCGTTTCCATATTCATTCTGCTTACTATTTGGTGGTTTTGTACAGCTTCAGAAACTTATGTGAGGGATTAAAATAGAGATGACCCATTAATCTCCTGACCTCTATAGACCCTTCCTAATGTAAATACAATCGTCTAATCGTACTCAAAACTCAAAGTAAAAATGCATCTTAGTACTAAAGGGGTTAAGAGAGATTTCAAGACATTTATCCCTTTTTTGGCTAACACTCGAACCTGCAACGGGACTGACAACTAAGTAGGTCTTTTACTTTTCTTTTTATGTCGCGCTTGGCCAGTTTTCCCGTCTTAAATATAAAAAAAAAAGATGGCGGTGGTGAGGCAAGTGACTGGTGACCACTGTAGATGGAGTCAGGGAAAGGATAGGAGTGAAGGATGGAGTTATGGCTGTCATGCGGAGGAGGAGGAGGAGGAGGAGGATGTGACTCTTCCTCGTATGAATTATGAGAATGAGGGGAGGACATTTCATGGTGATGGTGGTGAATAGGAGGAGGATCTGAGTGGTGAGGAGGTGGAGGTTGGTGGTAAAATTGATTGTGACTGACATACGTGAGTGAAATTAGTGATTAAGTGAGAAATGGTGACCGGAACTTTCATGGTTAGAATAATAGGAGAGTGAAAAATGAGTTACTGGAGCAAGCGCCGTGGTACAGTGGAACCATGCGTGCTTTGGGGTCCGAGGGGTCTCCAAGCGCACGGGTTCGAATCCTGTCCACGGTCCGAGTGTAGGTTGGGCTTCCTCACTCCGGGCAACGATTTCCTAGCGGGTGGGCTTTGAGATAGGAGATATCACAAAAAGTATCCCCTTTAGCCCAGAAATTCCCGTGAAAAGCCCACATGGTATAAATAAAAAAAGAAAAAAGTAAGAATTTAAACAAGTGACTGACTCCTCTACTGATTACTTTAACAATACAAGTGAAGGGAAAGTATGTATAATATAAACAGGCACTAAATGAATAACAAAACCAGATGTAACTTATCAAAAACAAAAAGGAAAAGTATCAGATAACAAAATAAATAAAAAATAAGAAAAAAAATAACCTTAATAGAAAAAAATTGACAAAAAATAATGAAAATGAAAAAATGCTAAAAAAAAAAAGAAAGGAAAGATTTCATATGTAACTACATTAATTAATTCTAGAAAATACTTCATAAAAAAAAAATACAATGTTGGCGCTGAGTCTGTCACTTTGAATTCTGACACTTGGAAATACGTGACACTTAAAAAAAAAAAAAAAAAAAAAAAAAACGTGTCCTCTTTTTGTGGGCGAATGATTCCTTTCACAATATTTTTCCAACACAAAAGGTTTGATATTTCACTTTATAACATTTTTGCTTATTCACCTGGGACACAGAGAGAGAGAGAGAGAGAGAGAGAGAGAGAGAGAGAGAGAGAGAGAGAGAGAGAATCCTACAATCTCTTTCGACTTCACCTGCTGTTCATTACTCCAAACATCTCTCTCTCTCTCTCTCTCTCTCTCTCTCTGTCTGTCTGTCTGTCTGTCTGTCTGTCTGTCTGTCTGTCTCTCTCTCTCTCTCTCTCTCTCTCTCTCTCTCTCTCTCTCGGTCATCAGCATCATACTTTTTCATCTCAGAGCGTGACATGCAATATCTCTCCCTCTCTCCCTCTCTCCCTCTCCCTCCTCCTCCTCCTCCCCTCCCTCTCTCTGACCTCCATCCCTCAGCCTTTCATCTCAGCTCATCCACACAAGTTTTTCCCGCACTAAGTAGCCATTGACCAGTGTGGCGCTGTTAATGTAGCAATGTGCGCAGCGTCCGGGTTTGCATCCCTTGAAGAGCCGCCTGTTTGTGTTCATTTTGCACGTTAGTTCGATTTGTGCTGTGTTAACTTTTCTTGGTGTGTGTTTTATTGTTTTTTATTTGTATTGTATTGTTTTTTAGTTTCATGTTTTATTTTTATTTTATTTACTTTTTTATTTATTCATTTATTTATTTTTATTTATTTATTCATGTGTGTGTGTGTGTGTGTGTATGTTTTTGTTTTGTTGTTGTTGTGTCATTGAAGTGTTGCTTTGTTTAGAATCCAACTATCTATTTTCCATTTCGTTTTCTTTCTCTGGTTTGTGTGTATTTCATTTCTCTCTCTCCCTTCTATGAGCATTTACACAACAACTAAATGCTCCTTCTACGTAGTATTTCAAATCGTGTGGAATATAACTTTTTTTCTTCCTTTTCTGTGCAAGCAATCGTGTACATTTCCTTTAGTAGTTTGTGTGTTTGCATTCATCTTTCCCTCTTCAATGAGCTAGGAGAATGAAAACACTCCTTAATTATTGCTATGTACTTTTTCCTTCGTGTGTTTAATTAATGCCTGTGTTATCTCGTCATCGAAGTTATTTTCTGTCTTGATTCTATTTCATATACGATTCACTGACTTTGAATGTGAATAATGTAAGGATGTTTGGTATTATGAGTCTATCGGATCTCTTATTTTCTCTCTTATCTTTCCTTCTTGCCCTTCAATGTCTACCATCATCCTTTCCTTCACCTCTCATCATCTCTTATCATAAAGCTACGTTATTCCACTATTTCATTTACTCTCACTGATTTCTCATACTAATTCACGATATCTCTCTCTCTCTCTCTCTCTCTCTCTCTCTCTCTCGTTGCTCCCTTATTCTCTGCTTTCCCGTCACTCATTTCTATCTCAGAATATTCCGTAATTATCTCCACTGATTCTGAACTTAAGTAATCCAGGAAAGTTTCATAATGTGAGCTAACTTTCCTGCTGCCTGTAGTTTCAAATAGTGATTGTACGAAGGAAATATAACTGGAATATATTGACGTCACAAATAATGAGTTAATAAGAGAAGATAATTTAACTCCTTCAGTACTGGGACGCATTTTTACCTTGATTTTTGGGTGTGATTCGACGATTTTATTGACATTAGGAAGGGTCTATGGAGGTCAGAAGAATAATGGCCAGAGTCATCACTATTATAATCTCCCACATAAGTTTCTGTTTCAAATCACTAAATAGTTACCAGAATGAATATAGAAACGCGTCATGGTACTGAAGGGGTTAACTGCAACATTTAGACATGACAAATATTGGAGTCAAGAGAATAATCTGTAATTTTTGTCAGATAAAAAGGAAAAAATAAATAAATAGAGGGAAAGAATACGAGTAGTGAATAAAAGAGAAGAAATAAAAGTCACGTTAGAGAACAGTGTTGCAAAAAAAAAAAAAAAAAAAAAATACAACGCAACACAATTTAACGCAACAGTACAACGCAACACAACACAAAATAACGAAACTAAACGTACCACAAAAAGAAAAATACGTAAAAAGAAACAAAAAACACACAACACAACGCAATGAAACGCAACACATCGTAAAATCAACGCAAGTCAACACAAGACAAAAGCAACGCAACAAGTGAGAGAGAGAGAGAGAGAGAGAGAGAGAGAGAGAGAGAGAGAGAGAGAGAGAGAGAGAGAGAGAGAGTCAGTCAGCCAGTCAGTAGAGCAATCAAACTACTAGAAACACTACAACACATTTTTAGCTTTTGTGTTGTCATTCCATTTAATATTCACTACATTTTCTCTATTTTCCTCTATTTTTCTCATTTTCCCTTTGGTTATACGTGGTTATCCAACTTTCCTTTGTATTGTATTGCAGTGACTTAACTTCACATCAAAGCACATTTTTTTTTAAAGTCTACATGTTTTTCTTTCATTTATGTAATCACACACACACACACACACACACACACACTCTCTCTCTCTCTCTCTCTCTCTCTCTCATCCAATCACTCATTTTCTATTCCTATGTCCTCTTGTCATTTAGTTTATGTACATTAGCACAATTTTCGTATTAATTCAACTTTTTCGGTCTATTTTTCCTATTTTTTTTCCTTACATGTCAACATTTCACTAACTGTTTTGCTTTCTACGAACCAACATTTATAATATGTACAATCGCAACATTTCCTTATTAATCTAACTTTCCTGGAATATTTTTTCTATAACTGGTTTGCTTTCCACTTACTTGATGTCTATTGCTCTCAGTTTCCTTTCCCTTGAGCTTCTTTGTTGTTCTGGAATTCACCATTTTCTTTTTCTGAATTTTCTACATTGTTATTCTGATGAGTTTCTGTGTCAGCATTTCATATATTTTAAACCCTTTTTGTCCACTATCGTCTACACCTCTCTCTCTCTCTCTCTCTCTGATGTAAGTATTCCAGTAACATTAAGGCATTTTTTTGCATATATTTCAGTCTTTTCTTCGCATATATATTTTTCCTACGTATTATTTCTGGTGTATATTAGTTTTTGTCCCTAATTGAGTCACGTTCACTTCTGTAACAGTTCAACACAGTGATGGTGAAGGGATAGTGGGAAAAAATGAGCGATAGATGCGAATGTTAGGAGGAGGAGGAGGAGGAGGAGGAGGAGGAGGAGGAGGAGGAGGAGGAGGAGGAGGAAGAGGAAGAGGAAGAGGAAGAGGAAGAGGAAGAAGAAGAAGAAGGAGTAGTAGTAAAAGAAAGAGAAGGAGACGGAAAAGGAAAAGGAAAAGGAGAGGAAAAAGAAGGAGAAGGAGAAGGAGGAGAAGGAGGAGGAGGAGGAGGAGGAGGAGGAGGAGGAGGAGGAGGAGGAGGTGAAGAAGAGGCACAGGTGACAAGAGATCTGAAGGAAGAGAAACAGCGTGCTTGAAATGATTGTGAGAAGTGACACTTTTATACTGCCCTCCTCTCTCTCTCTCTCTCTCTCTCTCTCTCTCTCTCTCTCTCTCTCTCTCTCTCTCTCTCTCTCTCTCTCTCTCTCTCTCTTCATGACTTTGCCGCACAGAGATTGGTAAAGGTCGATCAAGCAGGAAATACTATAAAGGGCCTTGTTATTTCCCCGTTGTAGAGATAATACTGCTCGCCATAACAGTATTTCCTTCTCCGCGTAACGTCCTAATTGGGGTATCATTGTAATACTTTGTAGTGTGTGTGTGTGTGTGTGTGTGTGTGTGTGTGTGTGTGTGTGTGTGTGTGTGTGTGTGTGTGTGTTGTTTCTCTCCTCCTTCGTTTCTCTCGTCTCTTTTCTTTTTTTTTTTGTTTATTTATAGGAGTTACAAGATTTCCGGTGGCAAAAGTAGAGGAAGTATAGATATATATGACACACGCTGGTTAGAGAATAGGAAATTGCAGGAAATTATGTTTGAGGTGGTGATAAGTTCTTAGTGAGATGCAGGGAAAAATCTCTCTCTCTCTCTCTCTCTCTCTCAACCAGTGCATCAATAAAGCTGCTTAGAAACAAATCACAGAAAAGACTCAGGAATAACAAGGAAACCAGCAAGAAACTCATCTCACTCACACAAGAAGAGTTAGAGAAGGTGGCGGTAAGGTGAGATAAGGTCCAAATGATATGGTACACATGAGGAAGACAAAATAAAATACCACTTTATATCACTAACTAGAAAAAGAGTTAGAGAAGGTGGTGATAGGGCCAGATAAGGTCGAAAATGATACTAAAATAAGACAAAAGGAAATACCACGTTACATCACTGACAAAAAAAAAAAAAAATAAAAAAAAGCGAAGCGATGACACAACAATAGACTAATTCCTTAAAAAGATAAAAATTGGAAAAAGATAAAAAAAAAGTTTCTCAAATGGACCAATTTCTAAAACGTTCCGATAAAGTTAAATGGAGTTGACTGCCATAAATCCTTCACTGGAACAAGACACACTGCCGAGAGGGAAGCCAAACACATCACAACCCTTTGCCTGGAACTCTCTCGCACGATTCTCTATATTCCCTTCCCTTAAACCTAAACCAAACAATCAAACCTCTTGGGAAATAAAATCTTAACTCTTTCGCCTCCATGATAACAGTTTACAATTAAAATCAGAACTGTAGACTCATTTGCATAAACACTGAAATATAGAACGGTACTAAAAATTTACTCTTATTTAGGAAACAGAAGGGAAAATAATCTTAACACTTTCGCCTCCATGATAACAGTTTACAATTAAAATCAGAACTGTAGACTCATTTGCATAGACATTGAAATATAGAACGGTACTAAAATTTTCTCTTATTTTGGAAACAGAAGAGAAGGGAAAAAAATCATTTCAATCCTTTCGCTTCCATGATTACAGTTTACAGTTAAGATCAGAACTGTAGCCTCATTTGCATAGACACACAAATATAGAACGGAGCGAAAATTTTCTCTTATTTAGGAAACAGAAGAAAAGGGAAAAAAAATCTTAACACTTTCGCCTCCATGATTACAGTTTACAGTTAAGATCAGAATTGTAGACTCATTTGCATAGACACTGAAATATAGAATGGTATTAAAATTTTCTCTTATTTTGGAAAGAGAAGAGAAGGGGAAAAAATAATCTCAATTCTCTCACTTCCATGATTACAGTTTAAAATTAAAATCAGTGTAGAGGATCATTTGCATACGGACAAAAATACAGAAAGGTACGTAAATTTTGTCTTATTTAGGAGGTGGAAGAGCTAGGAAAATAAATTCTTAATCCTTTCGCTTCCATGGTTACAGTTTACAATTAAGATCAGTGAAGACTCATTTGCATACACACAGAAATATAGAAAGATACGCTAATTAGTTTACTCCAGGCTGTATTTAAGTAAAGTAGGAGAAAATATCTGTTAATCCTTTCGCTTCCATGGTTACAGTTTACAATTATGATCAGTGAAGACTCATTCCCATACAGACACAGAAACATAAAAACAGTGGTACAGTGGAACCATGCGTGCTTTGGGGTCAGAGGGTTTCCAAGCGCACGGGTTCGAATCCTGTCCACGGTCCGAGTGTAGGTTGGGCTTCCTCACTCGGGGCAACGGTTTCCTAGCGGGTGGGCTTTGAGATAGGAGGTACCCTAAAAAGTATCCCCTTTAGCCCAGAAATTCCCGTGAAAAGCCCACATGGTATAAATAAAAAAAAATGTTCTTATTCAAACTCTATTTAGGAAACAGTAAAGTTTTGGAAAATCCCTCTTAACTCATTCACTTCCTTTGTTACAGCTTAAAATTAAAATCAGCGAAGACTCATTTGCATACACACAAATATAGAAAGATCCGTAAACTGTCTTATTCCAGGCACAATAATTAACTAAGAGACGTGGAGTAAGGAAAATGTCTCTTAACTCATTCGCTTCCATGGTTACAGTTTAAAATTAATCAAGATCAGTGAAGACTCATTTGCATACACACAAATATAGAAAGATAGGTAAATGATCTTATATTAATCTCTACACGTATTTAGGAAACAGTAAAGTAGAAGAAAATACTTAAGTCCTTTCGCTTCCACGGATACTGTTTAAAATTAAGATCAGTGAAGACTCATTTGGATACAGACACACATAGAGAAAGAAACGAAATTGTCTTATTCCAGGCTCCATAATTAACTAGAGGACAGTAGAGCGAGGATGAATGTCTAAAAAGTGTGTAGATCTTCATATTTACGGGGATCATAAGGGAATTAAGTCGCACAGGAAGACTTACGCATTTACCCCTTCAAGGCTACAAAGAGGAAGAGTTATGCTTCCCCTTCAAGACTACAAACAGGAAGAGTTATACTTTCCCCTTCAAGGCTACAAGGAGGAAATTACACATCCCCCTTCAAGGCACAAAGAGGAAGAGTTACGGATCCTCTTCAAGACTGCAAAGAGAAAGATTTACATATGCCCCCTTCCAAGGCTACAAAAAGGCTGGAAAAGGCTACAAAAGAGGAATTATGCATCGCCTTCAAGACTCGAAAGAGGAAGAGTTACGCACCCCCTTCAAGGCTACAAAATAGGTAACCTCCGCAATCAGATTCCACCACGCCCTTCCTCTCTCTTTCACCGGCCACAGCATACCCCAGCGAGCCAGCCAGCTAAGTGCATGCAAACAATGTAAACAACAATGCATATTCAAGCAGGTGAGGCAAGATGCTCCCAAAATACCCACACCTGTCCTGACGGCTGCCTGTTGCTGCCTGCTGCCCTGCTGACACTAATGAGAAAACCACCCGGCCTGCTCCTGACACCCCACCCTCCAATGACACCCTCCCTACCGCCCTTTCTCCGCCAGCAGCTCGAACACTCACCTATTGTATACGTAGCGCCGTCAATCTGGAAGGTGGCACTCTTGCAGCGGTTGAACGGCCTCACTGTTCGGCTCATGGTGGCGGCACTTTGACTGCAGCGATTGATGGCGAGCAGAGAGGCAGGTGGTGGTGGTGGTGGTGGTGGTGCTGGTGGCGGTGAGGGAAGGGAGTGGAGTGAGGTGCGTAGCGGGACGGAGAGTCAAGATTTGAACACTTAGAAACAACGAGGAGGAGAGAAAATGAGGAGGAGAGGAAAGAGGCGGCAGTGTTAAATATTCAGCGCGGATGTTAGCCTGGTGTGGCGGCACGTAGGGAGAGGGGAGAGGGGAGAGGGAGAGGGGAAAGGGCAGAAGGACGAAGAATAGTGAAAAGAAAAGAGGAAGGAGGAAGAGGAAGAGGAAGGGTACGTTAAGAGGCCAGATGACAGAACAGCGGTGTCTAGGAGGGCAGAGGGCGTAGGCGGCGACGCGGAGCAGTGACCTGAGTGCGTGTTGTGGTGACACTCATGCTTCGCACTGCCTCACGCTGCTGCTGCTGCTGCTGCTTTGTGCCTCGGCGGGGCGGCAGCAGAGGGACATGAGGGAGGAAGGAAGGCGAAGAGCAGGAGGCGACTACACAGAGGAGCTGGAGGCAGTCAAGCTACATCTGGTAGTGTCATGTGTGGCCTTGCGAGGCGCCGCCAGGCAGGTCACGGCCGCGGTGCCTCTTGACCGCCGCCACTCACCAGTCGTCCCTCACGAGGCAGAGCACTCTAAGCGGCGCTTGGAGACGCAGCGCGGCGTCATCACCTTGCATTTAGTCCCTCGGGGGATCCTCGCAGGGCGCCTCGCCGCAGGTGTGTCTCGGGACGTGAAGGTCGCAGGGGACGGACAAATCACCAAGCACTACCACCACCACCACCACCGCCACGGCCAGAAGTGTGAGCCAGAGGGCCGTTGGAGGAGTGCCAGTGAAGTAACGGCACTGCTGGGTCAGGACGCCTCGCGACTCCTGGCCAACACTCACTGGTCCAGGAGGGAGGGGCGGCTGGACCGCTGGGAGTCCTCGACGCGACAAAAAGAAGAGGCGATAAATAGCAGCTGGCCCGGAGCTGTTGGATCTGGCCAGGCGTGCCACGACCTTGGGACGGTGACCCACATCCACTGGGGCGCTGGACGGGACTCGCTCACGCCCTGGAGAGTCCCTGGCGAGATGCTGGTGGGGAGTCACAGCGCGGGTTTTCCCTGGCAGGGGCGAGGGGCAGCACTGGTGGCGGGGCGTCGTGTGGCAGCGAGTCGGACAAGAAGAGTCACTCACAGAAAGGCAGGCGGCAACACGGACCACGCTCCGTCCTCGACCCGCTGAGCGAACAAACTAAGCCACACGCTCCTCCACGGCAGCCACCACCACCACCACCACCACCACCGCCGCCACGCGCACCACATGCCGCCGCCACCGCCGCCACCACACCTACCACACCCACCGCGCCCGTCACACCCACACGTAAATCACAAATTCCTCTTCACCACTCCCCAGGCGGCACCAGCACAACGCCTCACACCTGCTGTGCATCACCACCACAGCCACTCGTTTCTACACAATTAGCAACCGAGACAAGATTGTACCCACACGCACCCGCACCCACACCACCACCACCACCACCACCACCACCACCCACTGCCCACCCGCGGCACCACAAAGCCACTAGTCACGAGCGCAAGCCAACATGCATGAAATTAATCACGAAATCTGGACACAGCACATATGCACTTCCAACAACGCACTCCTCTGCTCTCTCCCAACATTTTTCCACCACATTTTAACAACATCACAAAAAGACCCCAGTTAAGGTCAGACTGGTTTGTAAAGGGAGTTATCTGCATTGAACTACACCTCTCATCTCTCCAACCTTCGAAAATAGTCATGTTGAAGTTTAACTATTTCTTTTAATCCCTTCAGTACTGGAACGCATTTCTACCTTGAGTTTTGGGTGTGATTATACGATTTTATTGACATTAGAAAGTGTCTATGGAGGTCAGAAGATTAATGGCCACAGTCTTAACTATATTAATCCCTACATGAGTTTCTGAAGCAGCATAAAGTCACGAAATAGCAACCAGAATGAATAGGAAAAGGCGTCATGGTACTGAAGGAGTTAAGGTGTTTTTACGAATCTAGTGACAGATGAACAAATTCTTTCATTGACAACAGAATGAATACTCTTGATAACCTTGGCAATCATCTCTTTGACAATAATCGTCTTGAAGTTATTGTTTCTTTGTGGCGATTTACAGTTCACAAATTAACCTTTCTACATTATAAACCAAGAAAACACACAAGAGAACCTGTCTAACCATTTGAGCCCTTTAAAAATAGACACGGTGAGAGAGTAGTGGGTTTTAAAATACTGAAGTCACGAGCCCCACATATCCCTTACTTGTTCGTCCTTTGTGTTCCTTAGTGTTTCCTCGTCCCAATCAACACCAGCACAGGTAAGGAGGTGCTTCATTAGACAATACAGGTGACAGGTGTGGTGGTGGTGGTGGTGGTGGTGGTGTTGTGTGGAGAGGTTGAGAGAGAGGCTTGGTGAGGTGAGGCTAAAATAGTGATTGATTACAGGTGAGGTGTGAGGCTGTGATACCTGTGTTTACCTGGCCACGCCCTCTGTGTATTGCAGTCTCTCTCTCTCTCTCTCTCTCTCTCTCTCTCTCTCTCTCTCTCTCTCTCTGATGCGGAAGTGGTGTGTGTGTGTGTGTGTGTGTGTGTGTGTGTGTGTGTGTGTGTGTGTGTGTGTGTGTGTGTGTGTGTGTGTGTGTGTGTGTGTGTGTGTGTATCATTAATACTTCCTCCTGGGATTTTAAAATATGAATCTTCTTTTTTCCAGTAAAGTAGGTATTTTGCCTTCAAACAGAATACACTTCATACACACTTAAAATCTTGCACTTCCGGAAAAGACAAATAAATAAATAAAACTCAAAAAAAAAAAATAAGCAGACACGTTCCAAAACCCCATGAAAAAAAAAAAAACATCAAACCCTACAAAAACCATATACTATTTCTTTACGAAGGATCCAATAACATTATCAAACACTCTCACCAATAATCCTTCACACCAGATAATTTCCACTCGTCACCCATCAAAACCATCAAAACACTATATAGAAAACGGAATATATGGTAAGAGATAAGAAAACAACACAAACACACACCTCGATAACCATGACGTGTGTGTGTGTGTGTGTGTGTGTGTGTGTGTGTGTGTGTGTGTGTGTGTGTGTGTGTGTGTGTGTGTGTACCAATAAATCTGTACTAACCACTCTCACAGGTGCGATAATGAAGGTATATTTGGGCTGATCTCTGTGTACCTGTCTATATGGAAACTCAATTAATTACACCATATCCAGGTGAGATCAAATTACCATAAATCACTGAACTCAACCGTAACATCATTTTTTTACTGTGTGTGAGAGAGAGAGAGAGAGAGAGAGAGAGAGAGAGAGAGAGAGAGAGAGAGAGAGAGAGAGAGAGAGAGAGACCAGTACACACAAAAAAAGACCAAAGGAATAACAAGAGAAAAGAAAAGGAGTAGAGCAAAAAAGAAGATGAAATGAACTGTAGGCTTCAACTTTTCCTCATATAATAAAAAAAATAGAAAAAAAACAAAAAACAATATCGAGAAACAAAAAAAAAAAAAAAAAAAAAAAAAAAAAAAAAAAAACACCAAAACTAGACACACACAGACAAACAAACAGAGAGACAACGAAACACACAACTAGAACAAAGAAACAACACACCGAGGAACACAAGACAGAGAAACACGACACACCCACCAACACAACACACAAAGGGGCAGTGAGCAGTGGGATGGTTGAGTGGTTACCTTAATGGACTCAATGTGTGATCCCCGTTCGTAACCCGGCGATGCGTGACTGCCTCCCGTGCAGCTGGGGACCAAAAAGCACTCACACACACACCGCACACTGCACTCTGTCCCGCTTCGCATCACCATTACCTGCAAGCGAAAAATGGGATTAGGGTAGAAGAGGAAAGGTAAAAGGAGACATGGAAAGAATAGAAAATAGATTAACGACAATAATGATAATAATGAACACCTGGAAGAGATAAATGTGATGATAAGGGTTGGAGAGGAAAGGCAAAAGAGACATGGGAGGGAGAGAAAGTAACAGGTAGGAGATTAACGATAATAATAATGATGATAACCTCGCCTCGTCTCGCCTCGCCATTACCTGGAAGAGAAAAAGGAAGAAAAAGAGGAAAGGAAGAAAAAAGTTACATTGGAAGGATAGAAAGCAGTAGATTAACACCAATAATAATAATAATAATAATAATAATAATAATAATAATAATAATAATAGTCATCATCACTCTGAGACATTTTTACTTGTTCTACAGCCACATTTAACCTTTGAACTGGAGGAATATTGCATAGTGTATTTTTTTTCATGGCTAACTTTCATGTATATGCTTGTAAAGACTTAACGCATTGCCTCTGGTGATGATAATGGTTGATGATAATGGTTGATGATAATGGTTCCCGGTCGTACTAAAAGGATTAACCCCTTCACTACTGAGGCGCATTTTACCTTCAGTTTTGTGTGTGATTAGATGATTTTATTGACATTAGGAAGAGTTTATGGAGATCAGAAGATTAATGGTCACAGTCTTTACTATTTCAACTCCCATATGAGTTTCTGAAGTCGTATAAAATCACCAAATAGTTAGAAGAATGAATATGAAAACGCGTCATGGTACTGAAGGGGTTAAATACAACGGGAGAATTTTATCAAGGAAAGAGAAGGAAAGAAGAAAGAAAGATGAATAAAGAAGAGAATGGAAGAAAAACAAAAGGCAAGATTAAGATACGACAGAACAGAAAGGTTAAAACAAAGAAAAAAAGACTAAAGGACAAAAACATGATAATCTAACAATGAAAAAACAACCGTAACATTTCCATCCAGTCTGTACGTATGTCCGTGAGCGAAATATTTGTGTTCCATGGGCGTGGTGAGGCGTGGCAGAGTAGGGGCGGGGAGAGGAAGGGAAGAAAGATAATTAGTTGGAGGAATAAAGTGAGATTTGCTGGAGTGGGCTGGAAGTGACGGCCGCCTGACAGAGAGAACTGGAAAAGGTCTGGGAAGAGAATTGTCCTGCTGGGAGTTGTAGAGGCTGGTGGTGGTGGTGGTGATGGTGATGGTGATGGTGATGGTGATGGAGATGGTGATGATGATGGGGATGGTGATGATGATGATGGTGGTGGTGGTGGTGGTTGTCGCGGTGGATGAATCATAGATAGCATAATATTTAACCCCTTCAGTACCATGACGCGTTCGCATATTCCTTCTACTTACTATTTGACAATTTCACGCGGCTTCAGAAACGTAAGTGTGGTTTAAAATAGTGACGATTCTGGACATTAATCTTCTGACTTCCATAAACCCCTCCTAATGTAAATATAATCGCCTAATCATACTTGCAGGAACACCATACAGAAAGTAATAAAATACAGGTAAATTACACAAGACAGAAGACAAGAAAAAAAGGGGGAGAAAGTGAAAAAAGACCACGAAATGAAACAAAACACTGAATAAGACAACGGAATTAACCAACAAAAAATTACGCGAAAATTTAAAAGAAAAAATATATAAATAAATGATGCACTTGAAAACAATCCACAGAAACCAAACCAAACACAGCGCAACACGAAGGAAAAACAGCAGAAAACAACACAAACGAAAATAAAGCCACACCAAGATCTTCCCTTACTCGTACCAGGATCTGCAGGTGATTAATTAGATAGCCACAGGTGTGTCTCGAGCAGCTGTATCGCAGGTGACCTTTTTAATTAGCACAGGTAATGGCCAGCGGAAGCACAGCAGCGAGTGATGTGAAGGGAGGAATATCTAATCGGAGCCGAGGGATGTGAAGGACACGAGAGGGTAAGGAAAAAAAGAGTTGGGGCAAAGGAAAGGGGCAAAGAAAATGATGGTTCGAGACGCCAAGACGTATTACTGGGTGGAAGAAGGAAAGGAAATGAAGGATGGAAACCTGATGGCGTTAAAAAGAGGGACGTGAAGGAGATGAAAGGAGAGGAGGGCAAGAAGAGAGATAGTGAGATAT
The DNA here is from genome assembly GCF_017591435.1 of Portunus trituberculatus. Lineage (NCBI taxonomy): Eukaryota > Metazoa > Arthropoda > Malacostraca > Decapoda > Portunidae > Portunus > Portunus trituberculatus. Next base: position 12,271,487 of record NC_059286.1, read on the forward strand.
TAAGATGAGGATGAATGCATGAAATGAATTAAAATATGAATTTACAACTATATAAAAAAAAACTTAATCTTCAGATACCACACATTGCTCTTATTTGAAACTTGGCATTGCTAATATGTTGAAAGAAATAAATGGGATGAATATAAATCAAAACATGAATTTCCAACTATGATAATACAAAATAAATGATTTTCACATACAACACAGCAATTTGTTTAAAATGTGGTATTACTAATAATTTAAGAGAGAAAATTTATATCCATAATAAACTGCTTAAATACAACAATTAATATTAACAAACGACAAACAATAAAGTATAAAAGAAGTCAACTTTAATATGATGAGTGTAAGAAATGTAAGGAACAGAGAAAACACGAGTCATGATTCTGAGATGTGGCCTTAAACATTGAGAAGATATGAACTAATGATGCTGCAAGGACACTCACTCACGCCAGGCCACGCTCACACTTACACGCTCAAGATTATGACGTAAAAAAATCAGAAGGTAAATGGACGTAAAATGTGGGAAGAAAAATAAAAACAGACATAGGGAAAATTGTAATGGAAAATGAAATGAAGATAAATAGATGAAAAGAAATGTTAAAATAGGTAGTGATAATAGAGAAAATAAGAAGTTAAAATGTAAATGCATGTAAAATATTAGGAAAAATAATTATAATAGAGGAAAAGACGGAAAAATATGAAAGAAAAAGGTTAAAGGAAGTAAAATGTTAATGCAAAAAATAATAATAGAGGTAAAACTTGGAAAAAATGGAAGATGAAAAGAAATAAGAAAAATGATAGGTCGATGAAAAGTAAAAAAAAAAAAAAAAAGAAAAATAAAGGAAGAGAAAACTAACTTCATAACTTCATCACAAGCCAATACAAAACATATCTCGGTTTAGAAGAAAAACACAATGAAAAAAAAAAGTAAAAAAAAAATAGAAACAGAATGAAAGAAAAAACAAGAGTAAAAGAAGAAAAAAAAAAGAAACTACGGGAAAAGAAACCTAACTTCACAACATCACTACAAGACAAAGCAGATCCACGTTTAGAAAAAAAAAAAAAAAAAAAAAAAGAAAGAAAGGTAAAAAAATATATAAGACACACGTAACTTCACAACGAGATCATGCAAAACAGATCCAGGTTTAGAAGAAAACAGAAATGAACGAAAAAAAGAAAAAAAAAAAAAAAAAGAAACGTGAGAAAAATGCAAAAAAAAAAAAAAAAAAAAAGACCTAAATTCACAACTTCACAAAGAAATGATGCAAAAATATGTTACGGTTTAGAAAAAGAAAAATATGAAATGAAAGGAAAAAAGGGAAAAAAAAAAAAAAAACATGAAAAACAAAAGAAACAAAAAAAATCTAACTTCACAACTTCACAACGAAATAATACAAAAAAAAGGTCACGGTTTAGAAGAAAAATATAAGAAATGAATGAAAAAAAAGAAGAGAAGAGAAGAAAACGAAAGAAGCAAGAGAAAAAACACAAACATAAGAAAATCCTAACTTCATAACTTCACAAAGAAATAAAACAAAACAGGTTACGATTTAGAAGAAAAAATATATGAAAAAACAAGAAAAGAGAAAAAGAAAGGAGAAAGAAAGAAACATGAGAAAAACAAACATATGAAAAAACCTAACTTCACAACTTCACCACGGAATACAAAACAGGTCACCGTTTAGAAGAAAATATGAAAAAGAAAAAAAGAAAAAGAGAAAAGAAAAGAACGAAAGACACATAAGAAAAACATAAACATATGAAAAACCTAACTTCACAACTTCACCACGAAATAATACAAAAGTCACGATTTAGGAGAAAAAATATGAAAAGAATCAAGAAAAGAGAAAAAAAAGAAAGGAAATCGAAAGAAACATGAGAAAAACATCAGAAAGCTACGAAAAACCAAACTTCACAACTTCACCACGGAATAATACAAAGCAAGTTACGATTTAGAAAAAAAATATAAAAAAAGAGAAAAAAAAAGAAACATCAGAAAAACATCACAAACATTGGAAAAAAAAACCTAACTTCACAACTTCACAACGAAATAACACAAAACAGATCACAGTTTGGAAAAAAAATGAAATGAAAGAAAAAAAAAAGAAAAACGAGAACATTAGAAAAAAAAAAAAAAAAAAAAAAAACCTAACTTCACAACTTCACAACACAATGCAAAGAAGATCCCGGTTAACAGTTCCCTAAGCCTCGCCACCAAACACACGAACTCTATGCTGACAAATCCATCCAGCGAGGTAAATATTGAGAGAAGGAAGGAGGAAACACTTACAACACTCCGAGGAATAATACCCGTGACCTTCATTTCAACCTTTGGAGAGACTATAAGATCAACATGGCGGAGAGCAAACACAAAGGGACTTAAAGGAAGGATATTTTGTTTTTCTCTTACTTTCATGTGATTGGCTGTTCTTTTTCTTGTTTTTCTTTTACCCCTTCAGTACCATGAGGCGTTTCCATATTCACTCTGCTGTTTGGTGATTTCATACAGCTTCAGAAACTTAAGTGGTGATTAAAATAGTGAGGACTTTAGCCATTAACCTTCTGACCTCCATAGACCCTTCCTAATGTCTTATAAAATGTTTGAATCGTACACAAATCTCAGGTAAAAATGTGTCCTAGTATTGAAGGGGTTAAATGCAATAAACGTGGCGTAGGGTGAACACAAAGGAATTTAAAGGAGGGACATTATTTTTTCTCTTATTATTTTTATTTATTTTTCTATTATTTCTTTAAGTGCAATAAGATCAATGCGGCGTAGAGCAAACACAAAGGAATTTAAAGGAGGGACATTATTATTTTCTGTTACTTTCACTTGATTGGCTTAAATTTTCCAGGGAGGTTTTTTTTTATTTATTTATATTTTCAAGTGCAATAGGATCAATGTGGCGTAGCGCAAACACAAAGGGACTTAAAGGAAAGGCATTATCTTTTCTATTATTTTCATGTGATTGCGTTAAGTTTTCTAGAGATTTTTTATTTTTATCTATTAATTTTTTTTTCTTTAAGTCCAATAAGATGAATGTGGCGTAGGGTGAACACAAAGGAATTTAAAAGAAGGACATTATCTTTTCTCTGTTACTCTCATGTGATTGGCTTAAATTTTCTAGGGCATTTTTTTTATCTATTTTTTTTTTATTTCTAAGTGCAATAGGATAAATGTGGCGTAGAGCAAACACAAGGGAATTTAAAGGAAGGTCATTTTTTTCTGTTATTTTCATGTGATTGGTTTAAGTTTTCTATGGAATTTTCTTATTTTTTTTATGTTCAATAGGATAAATGTGGCGTAGAGCAAACACAAGGGAATTTAAAGGAAGGACATTATCTTTTCTATTATTTTCATGCGACTGGCTCAAATTATGGGTAGTCTTTTGTTTATAAGAGAGTAGGAAAGACGTGGCTGGCGTATGGCAAACACAAAGGAATTTAAAAGAAAGAGCATTATTATTTCTATTGCTTTCATTGTTTCTTAATTCATTTCCTATCTTTATTTCTGGCCTTAATTTTGGGATCCTTTCATTTAAATCGCAATTACACATACATATAAGATCTCAATTCCTTTCCTTGTGTTTAGTACTATTGTTACTTATCATTTACTTATTTATTTCACCGTTTTACAATTATGGCTATCCTTTGTTACCCTTCCTGGCACTGTAGGATTCACCTGGATGGAAGCAAAACAGAAGAGATGAGACACGAAACAGGTACAAAAGAGAAGATACAAAACCGGTACAGAAGAGAAGAGAGATGAAACAGGTACAGAAACATTTACAAGAACTTAGCACATCAATAACGTTAATAAAAAAAAAAAAAGAAAAAAAGAATAGAAAAAATACAATAGACAGTGAAGCACAATATCTTACAAGAGAAAGAATAAAGTGCTTCTCGTATTTCTTTTATTTCCAGGTTTTGTTTGCGCTTCTCGTGTCCATCTAATCAGTCTGCAGTGAGCCTCCGTGCCGCTTGGTTAGTAGTGGCTGCTCTGTAAACCTCCGCATTACACTACCCAATACACTACACCCATTCTACATTGACTCTCGCCCTATTACCCTTGAGAGCACTTGGACAACGCTACATAGACCCCCGGAACAACCTTCATTCCCGCCCCGTTGCAAACCCTGCCTTGCACTGAATACAAAGCAACATCGAGGGTCATTATCTCGCTATCTTTCTGTTATTTTCAAGGTTACTCCGCCTCTTCAACTCCCTAACTGCACGTCGCCATTCTCCGCCTCTCCCTATGGCCTCAGTTCACAGGGCTCTCTACACGCTGTACCCCTTTCACTATTGCGACTATTGGTGTTTTATTTCCTTATGGGACCTGGGCTGTTTCGGAAGGCTGCCTCGGACAGTTTGTTGTCTATATTGTTGTTATCATGTTTTTTTTCTATTTTTTGTTTTCTTAGACTCCTAATACTCATACACACGCACAAACCCAGGCATATACATACATACATATATACATACATACACACACACACACACACACACACACACACACACACACACACACACACACACACACACACACACACACACACACACAGGAAGGGGAGGAAGAAAGGAAGAAAGAAAAAAGTAAAAAGAAAAAGAAGGGGTGGAAAGAAAGAAGGAAAAGAAAAGATAGAGAAAAAAATAAAGGAAAGAAAAAAAAATAGACAAAGGCAACGAAAACGAAGACGAGGAACAAGAACGAGAACCAAATAAAGCTCAGCCACCACCATCACCACCACCACCATCACCATCACCACCACCACCACCACCACCACCACCACCACCACGACAACAACAACAACAACAAAACAGACCCACCTCTATCACTATACCATCATTGAAAGAACTAACACCATCACCAGTAGCAGCAGTAGCAGTAACAGTAGCAGTAGTAGTAGTAGTAGTAGTAGTAGTAGTAGTAGTAGTAGTAGTAGTAGTAGTAGTAGTAGTAACACAGGTAAAACAAAACAAACACAGTTACGCACAACACTCGCCATTTCTCCTCCTCTTCCCCTTCCCCCCCCACACACACACACACACACACACACACACACACACACACACACACACACACACACACACACACCAATCCACCCCCTCCTCCCCTCCCCAAACGCACCAATCCTCCCCATCCCCCCCTCCCCCACACACAGGAGGGAAGGGTAGGCAGGTTTACTCAGGGCAGTTTACGAGGTTGAGGAATTCGTGGGTTAGTTGCCTCGCCTTGAATTCGGATTCAGTTTACACGAACAGAGAGTCTCATCTCGTAAACGTTTACTGCTGCGGCTCTACTGGCCAGCATCCTCTCTCTCTCTCTCTCTCTCTCTCTCTCTCTCTCTCTCTCTCTCTCTCATGATCTTGGTACAGGTCGATCAAACAGGAGATACATTATAAGGCCTTGTTTTATCTCTTTTCCTCATTTATCTCCTCTCTTCTCTTTTCTGCTTTCTTCTTCTTCTGCTCTCTCTCTCTCTCTCTCTCTCTCTCTCTCTCTCTCTTATTCCAATCCTTTTCCTCCATTTTCAAGCAATTTTCTGCGTTCTTGGTTTTCTTTTTCGATTCCCTTCTTTTCTTTCTTTTTTTTTTTTTTTTTTTGCTACCGCATCTTAACTTTCTCCATTTATTCTTTTCCTCCTTCTCCTCCTATTCCTTCTCCTTCTTCTCTTCCTTCTCGTCTAGTATTCATTTCTCTCTCTCTCTCTCTCTCTCTCTCTCTCTCTCTCTCTCCAATTCATTCTTCTTCATTTCGTCATTAATTTCGTTTTCCACTTATATTTTCTTCTCCTTCTACTCTCTTTTAAGCGATTATTTCATTCTACTTCGTCATTTTATTTTCCTTCGTTTCTTTCATGCAGTTCATCTTTTTTACAGCCATCAATCTTCTTCAATCACTCATTTTCTTTAGTCTTCCCTGAGTTCTTGTTTTTGTTACACCCATTTTCTTTATAAACCATCCGCTCTCCATCTAATTTATTTTTCTTCACCGCCTCTCCCTCCTCCTCCTCCTCCTCCTCCTCCTCCGCGGCTATTGCTCCTCTTTCTACTCTCCCAGTAAATCCTTCTCTCCCTGCCTCTCCTTTCTTAAGCTCTACCTCTCTCCTAACAACACAAAGCCACCCGTCTCTCTCCCTCTTTCCTTTTCCTCAATCCTCTGCTCTCTACATTCTAAGCTGTCTCTCTCTCTCCTTTCTCTCTCCCGCCACGAACTCTCAAGCGAGCCTCCCTCAACACATGCCCTCGCTAAGACCCGCGTGGCCCTTTCACTCCACTTAAGTTACGGGGAAGCGGTGGTGTGTATGGTTTGTCAGTTGCAGATGTGGGAATTGCAGTGTGGGAAAGCCGGTTAGGAGAATATGCCGGGTATGTGAAGGTGTGTTTAGGTGTTCAAGGAGAAATTACTCAGGTTTCGTGGGTGTGGTATGGAAATATAAGTAGATGGTCCTTATTTCTTTTCATTTCTTTTTCTTTTCTTTTTTTTAATGCAAGAGGGAAGGCGGTCAAAGGCAACAAAGGTTATTAATCCCTTCAGTCCTGGGACACATTTTTACCTCGACATTTGTGTACGATTAGACCATTTCATTGACATTAGAAAGGGTCTATGGAGGTCAGAAGATTAATTGCCAGAATCTTCACTATTTTAACACCCTACATGAGTTTCTGAAGCTGTATAAAACCACCAAATAGTAAACAGAATGAATATGGAAGCGCGTCATGGTACTGAAGGAGTTAAAGTTAAGTAAAGCCTTAGGATAAAGTTGTGTTTTCTACTCCATAATTCACCAGAGTGGGGTTTTTAAATGATGGAAGCAGTTCTTATGGATTTGAGAAGATGGGTTTCTCTTTTCTTCTTTTTAAAGTGGTGCGATTCAAAGTTGTGGAGGTTAAATAGAGTAATCATACGGGTGTTAAGTGCGAATATCAGTGGAAGTAATGCAAATGGGAAACGACTTCATCTGCCTTTTAAAATCAATGAAACGTCTTCTCTAGATATTATAAGGGAAGCATTTTTGTTTTCGTGTGTGTGTGTGTGTGTGTGTGTGTGTGTGTGTGTGTGTGTGTGTGTGTGTGTGTGTGTGTGTGTGTGTGTGTGTGTGTGTGTGTGTGTGTGTGTGTGTGTGTGTGTGTGTGAGTTCTTTTTAAAGGCGTGTTACCCTAAATATTGAGAAAATACAGTAGAGTAATCGTGTGAGTATAACATATCACAAGTATTTAAAGAGCAAAACTGAGACGTGAAAAAAAATAAAATAAAAGAATAAAAAAAAAAATCAAACACAACAAACATCACAAAATACTAGAAAAAAAAAAGATATATACGTGACTCAGAGACTAACGACACAAATTTCTTATCTCCGAACACTTCTCTTTTATCTTCACAGTTGCTTCATTGTTTCTCCTCGGAAGCAATTGAAAAAGTAGGTTAGTGAAGAGAAACACACACCAATTAAGAAAGAAACGGGAGAAAATCTAGTCCACGACTCAGCATATTTCCTCGAAGTGTTATACAAAAAAAAGTTACATAAAGCCTTCAATGAAAAAGAGGCAAGGCAATTTTTTTTTTTAAGATGTTTGCTTTTCCTTAAAATGACAGACATAAAAATACATGAATGTTTCAATGTTTGTTTTCTTTACGATAGAAAAAAAGAAGTTAGAGAGAGGTTGATAAAACATGGTATTATTTCCCTCTAATACGCTTTTCTTCAAATAATAGAGAAAAAAATTACAGAAAAATACTTCAAAGAGGGACAAACAGCAGTATATTTACTTTACACTAAATATTTTCCTCTTAACAGCTGAAAAAAATAATACACACATTTCTCAATAAGACACCACTTTTACAGCAACTCAACACATTGCTCCTTAACCCCTTCAGTACTGGGACGCATTTTTACTACGAGTTTTGGGTATGATTCAACGATTTCACTTACATTAGGAAGGGTCTATGAAGTCACAAGATTAACGACCAGAATCTTCACTGTTTCAATCCCCCCACATAAACTGAATCTGTATAAAATCACCACGTAGTCAGCAGAATGAATATGAATATACGTCACAGCACTGATGAGTCAATACCAAACACACTGGAACACCTCAACTCTCCTACAACAGATACTTAAAAATATGTACATCCAGCACATAAAAAAACCTATTTAGCCCTTTCGGTACTGGGACGCATTTTTACCATGAGTTTTAGGTGTGATTAGACGATTTTATTTACATTAGGGAGGATTAAATGAGGTCAGAAGATTAATGACCAGACTAAATGACTAAATTTTAATGAATATGAAAACAGGAGTCGATTATCAAACAGACAGGAACACTTCAACTCTCCTACAACCAATATTAATAGAATCTATAACTTACACCTAAAAAATAACTACTTAATGCGCTTCCCTTCTCGTCAGTGCTTTACAGAATCAATATAGTACTGTTAATAGCGTCAATGGATTAAATTCACCCCTCCAATACTGTGACGCATTTCCATATTCATTCTGGTTACTATTTGGTGATTTCATAAAGCTTCAGAAACTTATGTTGGGGATTACAATAGTGAAGACAGTGACCATTAATCTTCTGACCTCCATAGACCATTCCTACTGTCAATAAAATGGTCTAATCGTACACAAATCTCAAGGTAAAAATGTGTCCCAGTACTGAAGGGGTTATTTATTTATTTTTTTTTTCTTGCTTTTGGCCAGTTTCCCTTCTTATATAAAAAAAAAAATAGACTGCGTGACCAATTAGCCTTCACAGGGCAATGGAAGGTCAATAGAGCGTCCAGTGGCTAATGGGAGAGCGCTGCCATGACGGAACATTACCCAGTAAGAAGAGAGACTAAACTAAGCTGGACTGGGACACGAAATAGAGATAAGAGATCAGGAAATTCGCTTCAGAGAGAGAGAGAGAGAGAGAGAGAGAGAGAGAGAGAGAGAGAGAGAGAGAGAGAGAGAGAGAGAGAGAGAGAACCAGACAGGATGAAAGAGAGAGATAGGATCAGATATTCAAGTCAGTAATTGAGAGGATTAAAAAAAAAAACGAAATACGGATGTAAAAAGTTGAAATCCGAAAACGGAACAAAAGCAGGCGAGCGAAATGGAGAGATAGAACCTCCAAAAAAAACTAAAAAGAAGAAAAAGAAAAGAAAAAAAGGACAAAAAAATAATGAAAAAAAAAAAGATCCCCTCAACTTACAACGAATGATCAAAATAACAAGTACAAATGAACATAAAAACTTGAAACAATAAAAAAAAAAAAGTGAGAGCGAAACATTATGACGAAATAGAAATGAGAACTCGAATTCGCTACCAAAGGAAAAAAAAAATCACGAAATAAAAAGACACAAGGACGAGGAATTAATTTATTTGATACGAAGTGAAAAGAAAAAGCAAAAGAATTAAAGGACAGGAATTGAGTTACGCTGAAAGACGAGAGAGAGAGAGAGAGAGAGAGAGAGAGAGAGAGAGAGAGAGAGAGAGAGAGAGAGAGAGAGAGAGAGAGAGAGAGAGAGAGAGAGAGAGAGAGAGATGTCGCAGTGAATAGAAAGGAATACAAATAACGCTCAAAAAGACGATAAATTCTTGATCTACGCCTTTCAAACTGTGAATAGGAAAAGAGAGAAATAACAGATGGAAAAGGAGGACAAAATTTTGATCTATGCCTCGGAAACTCCCTTGTAACTTCGCTGTATTAACTGCAACGTCATTTCAACTTCACTATTATATTTATAACGTCAACAAAACTTCACTGAATTATTTATAACATCACTTAAACTTCGCTATAATATTTGTAACGTCATTTAAACTTCACTGTAATATTGGTAACGTCATTCAAACTTCACTAGAAAATTGGTAAGGTCATTTAAACTTCACTGAATTATTTATAACATCATTTAAACTTCATTATAATATTGGTGACCTTATTTTAAACTTCACTGTAATATCTGTAACGTCACTAAAACTTCACTGAATTATTTATATCATCATCTAAACTTGACTGTATTAATTGCAACGTCATTTAAACTTCACTGAATTACTTATAACATCATTTAAACTTCGCTATATTTGTAACGTCACTTAAACTTCGCTGTAATATTTGTAAGGATCTTTAAAATTCACTGAGATATTTGTAACGTCTTGTAACTTCGGTGTAAAATATTTGTAACATAATTTAAACTTCACTGTAAAATGTGTAACGTCTTGTAACCTCACTGAAATATATCTACCGTTATTTAACATCACTGTAATATCTGTAAGCATCTTTTCTTTTAATTTCACAAATATTTCTAACTTCTTGTATCTTCACTGTCTCTATATAAGTGTCTTTCAACTTCTTTGTAATATTCTAAACATCTTGTAACTTAAATATTTGCAACACGTTTTAACTTCACTGTAATATTTGTAACATTTTGTAATCCCTCTAACTTCAATCTACCTTCCTAATCACCTTGTAGATCTATCATAGCGCCACTTTAACAACTGCAACACTATAGTAACACCTTTACAGTTCCTTTACAACACCACTGTAATAACTGCAACACCTCTGTAACGCTAACAATTACATCTTCAAAGTCCTTCAGTAAAACATTTGTAACACTAATTTCTAAAACCTTTATAACAGCCACGTAGATTTTTTGTACCATCATAATCTCTCTCTCTCTCTCTCTCTCTCTCTCTCTCTCTCTCTCTCTCTCTCTCTCTCTCTCTCTCTCTCTCTCTCTCTCTCTCTCCATTTTTTTTACCTTCTAATTTCCATCCTTAGTTCAATCCTCTTTAATCTTTATCTTTATTCCCACTCTATCTTTTATTCTCTCATTTTCTACTCTTCCTAATTCTTATCCTCTCTCTCTCTCTCTCTCTCTCTCTCTCTCTCTCTCTCTCTCTCTCTCTCTCTCTCTCTCTCGTGTTCTGTTCTAATTTATCGACTCATTTCTATTTTTCTTTCTTTTTTCAGTTGTCTCTCTCTCTCTCTCTCTCTCTCTCTCTCTCTCTCTCTCTCTCTCTCTCTCTCTCTCTCGTGTGTTGTGTTCTAATTTATCGACTCATTTCTATTTTTCTTTCTTTATTCCAGTTGCCCCCGCCTTCCTCTCTCTCTCTCTCTCTCTCTCTCTCTCTCTCTCTCTCTCTCTCTCTCTCTCTCTCTCTCTCTCTCGTGTTCTGTTCTAATTTATCGACTCATTTCTATTTTTCTTTCTTTTTTTCAGTTGCCCTCTCTCTCTCTCTCTCTCTCTCTCTCTCTCTCTCTCTCTCTCTCTCTCTCTGATCTAAAATTGGTCTTCTTAGCGCCTCACTGCCTGCCATGATTCTATTGATGGTATTCTTAAAACTTTTCAAGCCTCATCTCCGCTGCTTTCATTAAACTTTACTCCAAGTTCATGTGTCTTCAAGCCCTCAATGGTCTTTTCAGGATTCCAAGGATGCGTTAACAAGGACTCTGCATACTGGAAACTAACTATTCAGGTCCTCACGTATTCAAGGGTTCTTTTCATTACTGCGAGAGTTTAAGTAAGTTCTGACATATTGAAGGTTATTGGGGTTTTTAAAATGTTCAAAGGTCTGATTTCAGGCAGTGTATCATTTTTTTTTCTAGTTTATCTTTTGACCTTAACCCTTTCAGTACCATGACGCGTTTCGATATTCATTCTGCTTACTATTTGGCGATTTTCTACAGTTTCAGATAATCATGTAGGGAATTAAAATAGTGAAGACTGTAGCCATTAATCTTCTGACCTCCATAGGGGCTTCCTAATGTAAATAAAATTATCTAATCGTACATAAAATTTAAGGTAAAAATGTGTCCCAGTATCTAAGGAGTTAATACGAGGCAATTCGGAGTATTAGAGGCAATTCTTAGCACCTGTAAGAAGAAAATAAAAAGTAAAGATTTTGCAATTTCAATAAAGTGTAATGTTTGGAAGTAACAAGATAACAAAATAATTACTCTGAGTGTTTCGTTAATAGGAAAGGATGTGGCACTGTAAGGAAGGGTTAATAAGACACCTGTATATTGGACACTATTTGGAGCTTCAAGCCTTTCTGTCATTACCCAAAGGACAGTTTAGCAAAATGTCCGGCATGCAGAAAACTATAGAAATCTTCAAGGACCTTTCCATAATTTCGAGGATAATTCAATAAAAGTCCCACACATTGGAAGCTAATGGAATTTGTAATGGCCTTTTTCATGTACCTTATCACACCCATTTCCACCTCCCTGTCAGAATTTGTCCCTTTGAAAGATCCCCTAGCAGAAAAAACAGCTACAAAAAATATACAGTTTGACAAGAACCCTGCATATTGGAAGCTAATGAGGTGTATGAGTCAAGGATCTTTCATGACAGCAGGGACAGTTTAATAAAGACTCGATATCCTGGAAGTTATAAGGGTCTTTAATGGCCTTTTTTCATGATTCCATGGAGAATTGCAAGTTATTAGGTCTTGATGAGGTCTTTTCCACGATTTTCGACGAATTTTAAGAAATATTCAACATACTGGAAGTTATGGGGTCTTTAGAGGTCTTTTTTCATGATTCCAGGCACAGTTCTTCGAAGACTCAACAAGCTGGAAGTTACTAGTCTTTTTTTTATGATTCCAGCAAAGTTTAATAAAAATCTGACACCCTGGAAGTTATTTGAGTATTCAAGGATCTTTTTTCTTCATGATTCCAGGCAAAATTTATCGAAGACTCAACAGGCTGGAAGTTATTGAGGTCTTTTTTCTTTATGATTCCTGGGAGAGTTTGAAAAAGGACTCGATATCCTGGAAGTTATAGGGGTCTTTAAAGGTCTTTTTTTCATGATTTCAAGAGGAGTTTACGAAGGACTCAACATGCTGGAATTTAATGAGTCTTATTTTATGATTCCAGGGAGAAAAGATCTGACACCCTGGAAATTATTGGGGTCTTGATGAGGTCTTTCTTTATCATTCCAGACACAGTTTATCGAAGACTCAAAGCTGGAAGTTATTGAGGTCTTTTATAACTTCATGGAGAGTTTAATAAAGATTTGATGCCCTGGAAGTTATTTAAGTATTCAAGGGTCTTCTTTCTTCATAATTCCAGGCACAGTTTATCGAAGGCTCAACAGGCTGGAAGTTATTGGGGTCTTTTTATAATTCCAGGGAGAATTTAATAAAGACTTGATATCCTGCACGTTAAAATAAAGACTCGATATTCTGGAAGTTATAGGGGTCTTTAAGGGTCTTTTTTCATGATTCCAAGAGGAGTTTACGAAAGACTCAACATGCTGGAAGTTATTGGGGTCTTTTTTTTAATAATTCCAGGGAGATTTTAATAAAGACTCGATATCATGGAAGTTAGAGAGATCTTTAAGAGTCTTTTTCATGTAGCTATTGGGGTCTTGATGGGGTCTTTTTCAAGATTCCAGAGACAGTTTACCAAGTCCTCCACAGCACCAATGAGAACACACGTGATAAAGACTAATAACTTCTCTGTGGCCTTTGAGAATAGTACATATGAAATAACAAACCAAAATTCTCAATACGATAAAAGTGAATAGTTTTACATCATTCTCTGGCACAGGAAGCCATCAAAGCGTAATGTGACATGTTTCTGCGTTTTATTGAGGGGAAAAAGAGGGTTATTATCTTTTCACTGGGTTATTTTTTTTTTCTTTCATTATTAACATTTCCTGGTCGCAGTTCCATCTCTCATATGCTAATTTATATTTGTCTTACTTTAATGATATTTTCTTTCTGTTATCTATTCTCTCTCTCTCTCTCTCTCTCTCTCTCTCTCTCTCTCTCTCTCTCTCTCTCATATCTAATTCATATTTGTCTTACTTTATTAATATCTTCTTTCTATTTCTCTCTCTCTCTCTCTCTCTTCTCTCTCTCTCTCTCTCTCTCTCTCTCTCTCTCTCTCTCTTTATTTAAGCCTTATTTTACTTACACCTCAATTAATACTCAGAATTTTGGGTCCAATTTATATTTCAACATTATCTTACCTTCTTTTTTTTTCTAATATCATAAGACTTTTTAATACTCTCAATATTTATCTCTATTTCACTTTCAGCCAAATTACTACTGAATTTTGTGTCCAATATAAAGTTCCACAATATCTTATCAACTGTTTTCTATCGTATGTTTTGTTTAATACTTCTCTATCTTTATCTTTTATCTTTTTTTTTCATATAATTTGGCCTTTTTCATTAACTCCTTCAAAACTGAGACGCATTTTTACTGTGATTTTTTTTAAGTATGATTAGACGATTTCATCTGCTTACGAATGGTCTATTGAGGTCAAAAGATTAATGGCCAGAGTCTTTGCTATTTAAATCCCCCTATAAGTTTCTGAAGCTGTATAAAATCGCCAAATAGTAACCAGAAAGAATATGAAAACGCGGCATGGTACTGAAGGGGTTAAAAGGTTGTTAGGTTAGATTAGCTTAGGTTAGGTTAGGTTAGGTTAGGTTAGGTTAGGTTAAGGTTAAGGTTAAGGTTAGGTTAGGTTAGGTTAGGTTAGGTTGGGTTGGGTTGGGTTAGAGATATCTTTATGGTAGGTTAGGTTAGTTTAGGTTGGTCGGGTTGGGTTGTTGGTTAGGGTTAGGTTAGGTTAGGTTAGGTTAGGTTAGGTTAGGTTAGGTTGGTTTGGTTTGGTTTGGTTAGGTTAGGTTAGGTTAGGTTAGCATAGGTTAGATATCTTTATGGTAACTTTCCTTTCCGTCTGGTAGGATATTCAAAGTACTTTCTTTACGCAGGAGGGGCAACTGGCCAAGGGCAACAAAAAATGAAAAAAAAAAGGTCTACTTGGTTGCCAGTTCCCTTAGAAGTCAAGAGAGCTAACCAAAATTAAGGGACAAATTTCATGAGGCCTCCCTCCCGAAAGAAGTCAAGTCGCAGGAAGATGGAGATACAGAAGCAGGCAGGGAGTTCCAGACTGCTAATGTCACTTTTGTTGTCTTCTCTTCTCTTCATCTTGTCTCATCATTCATACTTCCTTCTTCCTTCCGTCTTCTCGTCTTTTTTTTATTTCTTTTTTGCTTCTTTCTTGAGTTAATGTCCTTTTATCTTCTCTTCTTACTTTTCTTCATCTCTCTTTTGTTTTATTATCTTGTCTTCTCTTCATCTTCTGTCTCATCAATCATACTTCTTTCTTCCTTCCATTTTCTCTTTTTTATTTCTTTTTTGCTTCTTTCTTGAGTTAATATCCTTTTATCTCCCCTTCTTACTTTTCTTCATCTCTCTTCCTCAACTTGTCTTCTCTTCATCTTCCGTGTCATCAGTCATCCTTCCTCCTCTCTCATTCAAGGTCACACAACTTCACAACTTCCTGCTTCGTTTATTATGTTCGGTTTAATTAATGAACATTTCCCAGCAGTGACTTGCAATATTTCATTTCATTCCTATACTAAGCAAAATGGAGAGAAAAAAAAGAAAAAAAAGAAAAAGAATAATAATAATCACAAAAAAACAAGTAAGGCTTTTCGAAAATCAATATTAGTCTAGGGAGGAGGAGGAGGAGGAGGAGGAGGAGGAGGAGGAGGAGGAGGAGGAGGAGGAGGAGGAGGAGGAGGATAATGGGTAGACCTTAAAAGTAATTACAGGAAGACATAGAGAAGACTTACAAGAAGAGAAAGAAGAGGAAGAAGAAAGAGAAGATGAAGAAAGAGGAGGAGAAGAAGGAAAAGTTTCAAAGGTAAGGATAAAAGCAAGGAGAAGGAGAAAGGAAAGAAGGAAGAGACGAGAAAGGTAAAAAAAGGAGAGAGGAAATGAAGACGGCAAGACAAGGAAGACAAAAAAAAACTCTCTCAGAAGCACTCTCGTAAATCTTGAGAGAAAATACATCCACGTCTTAGAGAGAGAGAGAGAGAGAGAGAGAGAGAGAGAGAGAGAGAGAGAGAGAGAGAGAGAGAGAGAGAGAGAGAGAGAGAGAGAGAGAGATTATGTTTAAAAGAGAAATATAGTCGAATACGTCCCCCCCAAACACACACACACACACACACACACACACACACACACACACACACACACACACACACACACACACACACACACACACACACACCTTTTTACATACAATATTTACATGAGTTTATTTTAGAGGTGATGAAAGCAGGGAAGGCAGGAGGAAGAGGTGTGTGTGTGTGTGTGTGTGTGTGTGTGTGTGTGTGTGTGTGTGTGTGTGTGTGTGTGTGTGTGTGTGTGTGTTTTCTTTTTACATCTATTTTTCTAACTGTCTTCTCTTCCTATTTAGAATTAGCATAAATTTCCCTTTCTTTCTTTCACTTCCATTTACTCTTCATTAGTTTCCCTTCCAGCTTAAAAAACGCATTATTTTTCCTAATTTCCTTTATTTTTCTCCATCTTTTACTTGGTTCTCTTTCCCAGTTCCTCTTCCTGCTTAAAAAAATATTCTCAATTTCTCTTTTCTTCCCCTTTATTTCTCTTCGTCTTTATTTGTTTCCTCAGAAGCTCTTCCTATTTAGAAACGGCATTCATCTCCCTTACTTTTTCTTTTACTTCTTTTCCTCTTCCATTTTCCTTCACTATCTTGTATACATGTTTAGAAACGGTATTAAATCATTTTCCTACTTTTCTTAATTTGTCTTGTCCTTCCATATATTTCTCCATTACAATTAGTATCAATTACATAGTGTTTTCTTCGTATTTTTCCCTCTATGTAAAATTTCCTGTTTCCCATCCATCTTGTCTTCCTGCGTCTATTCTCCTTTTCCATTTTTTTTCCTTCACTATCTTGTACATGTTTAGAAATAGCATCAAATTTTCCTACTTTTTCTTCAACTACCAAATTTTTCTCCATTACAAATAGTATATCTTGATTCTACGGTATTTTTTCCTCGTATTTTTATCTCCATGTACAATTTTCTATCATACCTACCTACCTTTCTCCTGTCTACCTTTCTCTCTTACCTATCTTTCTCTTACCTTACCTTACATTACCGTCCAACTTTCTTACCTACCTGTCTTTTACCTTACCTTTCTCTTCGCCTTAACCTTCTTTATCTACAAGTACAATATTCTCTCTTGCCTACATTTCCTTACCTTACACCAACACTCATAACTTTCTCTCTTATCTATCTTTCTCTTACCTTACTTACCTTTCTTACACGTACAGTTTTCTCTCTTTACACCAACTTCTCTTCTTGTATCTAGGGTTTCTCTGCTGTTGATGTCGACCTATGCATTTTTCCTCACGTGATTTGGCAAGGCGAGTGTGGAGCTTAATTTTTTTCTCACCAGCATCTACAAATTTCTTTACACCAGCTTGTCTTCCTGTATCTAGGGTTTCTTTACTGTTGATGTCCGCTTACGCATTCCTTCTCACGTGGTTTGGCAAGGGGAGTGTGGCTAGTGTGGCGTGTGTGGATGTGTGTGGGAGTGTTTGTTGATTTAGCAGCTTCTCTGGCAAGCTTGTGGTCAGCAGTGAAGAAAGACACTCATTGCTAGGTTATTTTCACCAAGGCCCGTGTTCTCAACTCTATTCTTTCACGAAGGCTGCTTTCAAAGGATGCAAGGACTAACACCCTTCAGTACCATGACGCGTTTTTATATTCATTCTGCTTACTATATGGTGATTTTCTACACCTTCAGAAACTTATGTTGGGATTAAAATAGTGAAAACTGGCCATTCATTTTCTGACCTCCATAGACCCTTCCTAATGTCAGTAAAATCATCTAATCGTACATAAATCTGAAGGTAAAAATGTATTCCAGTATTAGAGGAGTTAAAAGGAGTGTTCTTAGCAGTGTTTTTGCTATTAGTGGTATTTTTGAAACCGATGTTAATACAGCACTGTTGAAAAAAGTGGCAAAACAGATGAAAATAGACATTTGACATACAATTAAAGAAAAATGAGATAAATAAAGAGAGAGAGAGAGAGAGAGAGAGAGAGAGAGAGAGAGAGAGAGAGAGAGAGAGAGAGAGAGAGAGAGAGAGAGAGAGAGAGAGAGAGATGGTTCTGATTGGATGGGCTACAAGATGGAGAGGAGGCAGGTTGGGGACGGCAGCAGGGTGGGGGGGGGCAAGGACGGGGGCAGGGTTGAGGGACGGAGGGAGTGAAGGAGGGGCGTGGGGAGGGTCCTTTCTCCCACGTTACCTTCGATCTCGTAGATTGTAACCCCCGTGACCCTGACGTCCACCCACACACACACACACACACACACACACACACACACACACACACACACACACACTGATAAAAAAAACTGTCAACACTATATCACACAACAACATCAACAACAACAACAACAACAACAACAACAACAACAACAACAACAAAGAAAATAATACAAAATACTTAACTTCACCACAGAAAAAATAAAAAAATAAGAAAAATAAACCGATTGAGTTTTGCCCCAAGTAAAAAAAAAAAAAAAAAAAAAAAAAAAAAAAGGAAAGGAAAACAAGAAATAAATCACACTTGGTCGAACACAAATAAAGAAGAAAAAAAATCCTTGAAAACTATTGAGAAGGATGAGAAGACGGAAGGAAGAAGGAAGTATGATAGATGAGGCAGAAGATGAAGAGAAGACAAAATAATAAAGCAGAAGAGAGATGAAAAAAAGCAAGAAGAGAAAATAAAAGGACAAATTCACATGAAAGATACAGAAAGACACGAAGGAAGGGGAAGGAAGGTGAGGGGAAGGAATTTGAGGGGAGGGAGGTGAGATGAGGGAAGCAAGATGAGGGGAGAGAAGGAAGGAAAACAAGATGAAGGAATGTAAGGGAAGTGAGGGGAAGAATGCTAGGTGAGGGAAGGAAGGCAAGGTAAGGGAAGGGAAGGGAGATGAGGGGAGGGAGGCAAGGTGAAGAGAGGTAAGCAAGGTGAAGGGAAGAGGTGAGGGAAGAGAAGGAAGGGAAACAAGATGAGGGGAAGGACGTGAGGGGAAGTGAGGGGAGGGAAACAAGGGGAAGACGGAGGCAGCGACGAGAGGTTCCCAGTTGGAGCGTCATGTGTCACCAATCAATAATCACCCTTCAGGCAGGTAATCACACTCCCTCTCCCCTCCCTCCCTCCCTTCCCTACATCCGTCCCTCCCTGCCTCCTTTCCTCCATCTTCACCCTCATCCCTCATATCTCTCTCTCTCTCTCTCTCTCTCTCTCTCTCTCTCTCTCTCTCTCTCTCTCTCTCCATTGTTATTTTGGCCACGTTTTTTGTTTATCTTTCATTTAATTTTATTTCTTTTATTTTATTTTCTTTCTTTTATTTTACCTTCCTCATTTCCATTTTTTTCACTTTTTCTACTAATACTTTATCTTATTTCTTTTATTATTCTTCCTTGTCATTATTCTTTTATTTCCTCGTAACATCTTTCTTTATCTCTCATTTCCTCATACCTTCCATACATTTATATTCACTCACACGTTGTTTTTTTTTTTCATTTTTTTTTATATACATCTCTTCTCAATGTTCCTTGTCATTATTCTTTCATTTTCTATCATATTCTTCCTTTACCTCACATTTTCTTACACCATAACACTCCCATTTCCATCTACACTCCTTTATTATTATTCTTTCACATCTCTCTTTCATCTTCCTTCTCACTATTCATTCATTATCAACATCTTCCTTCACCTCACACTTTGTCACATTGTTCATACTCATATCTTCACCTACACGTTTCCTTTATCATTATTTTTTTTATACACATTCTTTCATCTTCCTTGTTTTCCTCTTATCATCTTCCTTTATCTCGTATCTCCTCACACACCGTTTATACTTTTATTTCCACCTATCGTCATTTTCCACACACATTTCTCCCTGACTTTCGGCTTATTCTATTTTAATCTTTAAGGGAACTGGCAATCCACGTGGGCCTTTTTTTTTATATATTTTGTTACCCTTGGCCATTTTTCCCTTTTTGTCTTATGGCTAACCCTTTCGGATCTGTAAGGGGACTGACGACTGAGTGGAACCTTTTTTTTTTTTCTCTCTCTCTCTCTTTTTTTTTTTTCTGTTGCTCTTCACCTCTTAAAAAAAATCTTTCTCATTATTCCTTCATTTTCTCTAAACATCTAAGTCTATTTTTTTTTTCATGCACATTCCTTTGTAACTCCTTCACCACCATGACGCGTTTCCATAATCATTCTGCTTACTATTCCCTGATTTTAAACACCTTCACAAACTCATGTCGGGAATGAAATAGTGAAGAGTGTGGCCATTAATCCTAATCCTAATCCTAATGTCAATAAAATGGTCTAACTGTGCACAAATCTCAAGGTAAAAAATGTGTCTCAGTATTGAAGAGGTTAATTTTCCTTATCACTATTCTTTCATTGCCTCTAAATCTCTCACTCTTTATTTTTATTTTCATTCACCCCCACGTATGTCTCTCCCACCTCTTAACTATTCTTCCGTCTGCCACTAACACCTTCCTCCACCCATCCATTAAAGCAGCCTCATTTTTTTTTTTTCACCTTCCATGTGACGCGGGTGAATTATGTAAAGGACACGTGTGGTTTGTTTACATGTGACGTCAGAGTGGTGGGTAAACAGTGCCACGTGAGACTCCAGCATTTGTCACAGCTATTCTTAAGTTTGGAGACTCGAAAGTTTAAAACGATATATTGTATCTTTTTAAAATGCTGTCCTTTCTCGTTACGTCAACTAGGAAAATTAAGTCTATGAGGTATATTATAGAGAAAGACGGGAATTTTTTTTTTTATTTTAAGGATATTTAAAACGAAAGATGGATATATACTAGAAACCTACTTTACTTTCTTGATGTCTTTAGGGAGCGTTTTTTCGCCCCCTTTTCTTTTAACCCTTTACCACAACCCATCTTAACCCCTTCAGTACCATGACGCGTTTCCATATTCATTGTAGTTACATGTGATGATTTTACACAACTTCAGAAACTCAAGTGGGGCATTAAAATAGTGAAGACTGTCGCCATTAATCTTCTGATCCTCATAGACACTTCCTAATGTCAATAAAATGGTCTAATATTACACAAATCTCAAGGCAAAAACGTGTCCCAGTACTGAGGGAGTTAATACATAAAAATAAACAGAGACACAGAAGCACGTCCAGACAGAACATTACCACGTACTAAAGGTAATGCTGACACACTGCTCGAGAGAGAGAGAGAGAGAGAGAGAGAGAGAGAGAGAGAGAGAGAGAGAGAGAGAGAGAGAGAGAGAGAGAGAGAGAGAGAGAACTTAATTACCATCTAATCTCAACAAACGGCCTGATGTAGCGCCAAAAAACCTCGCCCCGCGCACGCACACGCACACGCACACGCACACACACACACACACACACACACACACACACACACAGCCTGAGGAACAATAGAACACTCAAAGCTGTGAAGGAGGAGAACGTCTGATAAATTCTTTGATATATATTTTTTAATGTACAAGTTTATATACATAATGTTTTTTTTTATTTGTGGGGAGGAAGGAAGGTAGATAAGGTTTAAGTTAGAAAGAATGACACTAATTATATTTATTCTACTATCACTACTACTACTACTACTACTACTACTACTACTACTACTACTACTACTACTACTATGAATACTACTACTACTACTACTACTACTACAAATAATAATAATAATAAGACTACTATTACTACTACTACTACTACTACTACTACTACTACTACGACTACTACTACTTAGACTGTATATACATTTTGATGATACACGTGATACAATAAAGAAGTAAATAAAAGTGCAACAGAGAAACAGAAAAAAGCACCCAAACTATAAACCAATTAAGAAGAAGAAGAAGAAGAAGAAGATGATGATGATGAAGACGAGGAAAATGAAGACCCAAAAGAAAAAGATTAAAAAATAAGAAGAAGAAGAAGAAGAAAAAGAAGATGATAAAAGAAGAAGAAAAAAAAGAAGAAGAAGAAGAAGAAGAAGAAGAAGAAGAAGAAGAAGAAGAAGAAGAAGAAAAAAGAAAAAGAGGAAGATGACGCAAAAGGAAAAAGAAAAAGAAAAAAAGAAAAAGAAGAAAAAGAAGAGAAGAAGAAAAAGAAGAAGAAAAAGAAAAGAAGAAGAAGAAGAAGAAGAAGAACACGCAAAAGCAAAAAGAAAGAAAAATAGAAGAAGAAGAAGAAGAGTATCAGAGAGAGAGAGAGAGCACCCTGCCACCTCATGATAGAAAACGGAAAAGGGAGGACTAGAGTAAACTAACAAGAAATTATACAACTGATACTCTTAATGTATTGGTGAAATAATCAATATAGTCGTTGTTGTTGTTGTTGTTGTTGGTGGTGGTGGTGGTGGTGGTGGTGGTGCTACTATTGCCTCCCATACATTTACCATTACTTATTTATTTATTTTATTATTCATATTTTCTCAACCATTGGAAAGTTAATTTAAAAAGGGGTTATGTAACTCTACGGTCCTTTTAGTTCACATTTCACTACCTCGTCTTAATTAGCAATGGTTAATCACGTTCACCATTCTCGTTCACCATTCGCTATCTTACACTGAGCCCTAACACCATAACACATCGCCTCTCTCTAACTTCAACATCTTAACTCGTCTTAAACCAATTCAAAACTCATCTTGCCTTACCAAAAAATGCTTCAAAAATACTTTACCTCATCACACAACAAATTAAACCTTGCCTTACCTATTACTAAGGAAACGATCATTTTATTTATTCTATTACCTACACATATCTCATTTATTTTATTCACTACTAGTCTCAGCAACGCCATGAGGAAAGAAATTCACAGTGTACCAGTGAGAAGGAAAGAAAACGGTCTCTATCGCCGCTATGCGAGAGAACGAGACCTTTGAAGGGACACCACAGAAAACGAAACTTAATCAAACAACTATTACTATTGATAACTTAACACCACTTTAAAATACACTTACAATACACTGATTAACAGCACTAATTAAAAATATAATGGCAATCTGATAGACACGAGTTAAACTTTATACGAAAACGAAACACACACACACACACACACACACACACACACACACACACACACACACACACACAGCTCAGTGGTTAGAGCGCTGGCTTCACAAGCCAGAGGACGGGGTTCGATTCCCCGGCCGTGGAGATATTTGGGTGTGTCTCCTTTCACGTGTAGGTGCTGTTCACCTAGCAGTGAGTAGGTACGGGATGTAAATCGAGGAGTTGTGACCTTGTTGTCCCGGTGTGTGGTGTGTGCCTGGTCTCAGGCCTATCCGAAGATCGGAAATAATGAGCTCTGAGCTCGCTCCGTAGGGTAACGTCTGGCTGTCTCGTCAGAGACTGCAGCAGATCAAACAGTGAATCACACACACACACACACACACACACACACACACACACACACACACACACACACACACACACCGCGTACTGTAGTGGTTAGCAAGCTTGACTCACAATCAAGAGAGCCGGGTTCGAGCCCCGGTAAGCGGCGAGGCAAATGGGTGCGGCTCTTAATGTGTGGGGTGTGTTCACCTAGCAGTAAATAGGTACGGGATGTAACTCGAGGGGTTGTGGCCTCGCTTTCCCGGTGTGTGGAGTGTGTTCTGGTCTCAGTCCCACCCGAAGATCGGTCTATGAGCTTTGAGCTCGCTCCGTAATGGAGAAAACTGGCTGGATGACCAGCAGACGATCGAGGTGAATTACACACACACACACACACACACACACACACACACACACACACACACACACACACACACACACTCCGTCCCTGTCCAATCTGCACTTAGCCAGTATTTATTACGACGTGTATGGCATAGCATTTCTCTCCCTCCAGACATCAATCCTCCTCCTCCTCCTTCTACTCCTCCTCTTCTTTCTTCTTCACCTACTTGTACGTACCTTTATTCCATCATAGTTTGCACTTTATCAATATTTTCTTTACTTTTGTTATTCTCTTATCATTTTTCTCCTTTTCTTCTTCTTCTTCCTCCTTCTCCACCTCTTCCAATTTCTTCTCATTTTTATTGTTTTACCTTCAGTTTTTCTTATTCTTTTCTTTATTTCATCACTTCATCAATTATTTCTTTCTTTCTTTTGTTGGTTTTCCTTTCAATTTTCTCCTATTCACATTTTCTTCATTTTTTATATTCTTCCTCTTCCTTCTGTTCTTTTCTTCCCTCTTCTCTTCCTTCTTTTCCTCTCTTCTACTTATTTTTTTTCCTTCTATTCATCCTTACATTATTTTCTTCCTCCTCCTCCTTCTTCTTTTTTCTTTTCTTCTTATTCTTCCTTCTCCTTCTTCCTTCTTCTTGTTCTTCTTTCTCTTCCTTCTCCTCTCCTTTCCTCTTCCTTCTCCTCCTCCTCCTTCTCCTCCTCCTCCTCCTCCTCCTCCTCCTCCTCCTCCTCCTCCTCCTCCTCCTCCAGGAAGTCAGCAGTACTATTAAGGATGCTTATCACTAAAGGAGAACCAATAACTATGCTGAGTAATGCAATGTTCTCAACCAATAGGGAAAAGTCTCTCTCTCTCTCTCTCTCTCTCTCTCTCTCTCTCTCTCTCTCTCTCTCTCTCTCTCTCTCAATAAATACAGCAAATATTAGTCAAAACTTACGCTTTTTACTCGTTACAGAAATTCTTACCTTGTCCTTACAGTGCGAGGCTCAATTCCTTACCTGTAAAGAGAGAGAGAGGTTGAGTACTTTATCTCACTAAGGAAAATTAATAGAGATAACATAGTAATAGAGAGGCGTGGTGGGTTTAACATACGTA
>NC_059286.1:12301139-12306139 GCF_017591435.1 Portunus trituberculatus
AGAGAGAGAGAGAGAGAGAGAGAGAGAGAGAGAGAGAGAGAGAGAGAGAGAGAGAGAGAGAGTAGCTACGCAGGATTTGAGTAGAGCCTATGGTGTCTCGTTTTCTGGATTTATTTCCCTACTTATTTACAAACCTTAATCTTGACGAGTGTGTGTGTGTGTGTGTGTGTGTGTGTGTGTGTGTGTGTGTGTGTGTGTGTGTGTGTGTGTGTGTGTGTGTGTGTGTGTGTGTTTAATCAAGTATCCCCATAAAAAGAGATTTACACCTACATACAATTACACAGAAAAGAAAACGGAGCCCAGAAGTAAAATTAAGATGATGAAGTCACCAATAACTTTCCTTTTTTAAAACATACAAAAAAATAAATAAATAAAAAGGAACTAAAATAAAATAAAAAAAACGAGACAAAAAAGGAATAATTGATTGGCTAATTAAAGGTGAGCACCGAGGCCAGGTGAAGCTCTAAATAAACCAATTAGGCATGACCCAAATCACCTGTACCTACACAATTAGTGAAAACAAGAGCCTTAAATATTGCAGGCTATTCTCAACCTCATTCCAGGGACACTCAGGGACAAAACTTCCAATTAGTGAGATAAAAAGTAGGATAATTAATGGTAACTTATTGACTCCTTCCATGCATTTGACGGAACGTGAAGGTAAAAGAAGAGAAAGAGAAAAGAAGACGTGACATGTTTTCAAGGATATTGTGACTTTTTTCTTTCAGCCACGAGGAAAAGTTAGCATGAGGAATTATACTTCAAGAGAGAAAAGTATTGATTTACGGACTTCTGCTCAAAAAAATAATAATAAATAAATAAATAAATAATAATAATAATAATAATAATAAAAAATAAAACAGGACAACAAAAACATGATTATAGAAAAAAAGAGGAATACGAGAATTATAGAATAGAGAGGAATACTTCTACCAACAGACACACACACACACACACACACACACACACACACACACACACACACACACAGCTCAGTGGTAGTTAGAAAAGCCAGAGGACCATTCGATTCCCGGCCGGGTGGAGATATTTGGGTGTGTCTCCTTTCACGTGTAGGTGCTGTTCACCTAGCAGTGAGTAGGTACGGGATGTAAATCGAGGAGTTGTGACCTTGTTGTCCCGGTGTGTGGTGTGTGCCTGGTCTCAGGCCTATCCGAAGATCGGAAATAATGAGCTCTGAGCTCGTTCCGTAGGGTAACGTCTGGCTGTCTCGTCAGAGACTGCAGCAGATCAAACAGTGAATTACACACACACGAAAATAAATACAATCACAGATAAAACAGAAATATAAGAATAACATAAAAAACCACAAGAATTATAGAAAAAGACAAAGATTTACACACACAGACTCCACAAATATTCTCATAACACAACAATAGCATTAACCAGGAAATAAGTGAAAAAAAAGTATACTAAACTAATACGTAGAAAACAGATGGAAAAGAGATAAACACAGACTGACTTTGACCACACCACGCTACAGTTAACTCTCCTTCCAAAGCACCAACCCTCACATTTTTCAACCCACTGGCATTTGAACTTATTACACACTCCAAGCCAAAATAAATTAAAATGGATCAAATTAACCCCTTCAACACTGAGACACATTTTTACCTTGATTTATGGGTATAATTAGACGATTTTATTTGCATTAGGAAGGCTCTATGGACGTCAAAAGATCAATTTCTAGAGTCTTTACTATTATAACCCCAACATATGTTTCTAAGGCTGTATAAAATCGCAAAATTCGTGTAGCAATCAGAATTAATATGAAAACTCGTCCTGATACTGAAGAGATTAAAAGGTTAAAAAAAATATATATACTCTATTTTTAACACGCGCGGCGGAGTGAGCGACATGACACACGAAGGAATCTGATACGCTGCCACTTATTTTGCATCGGTGTTATTCCTGGTGATAAATAGAGAGGAGGAGAGGGCGACCAGTGAAGCTGCGGCTGGCGGGGAGGAGGGGTGTGTGGCGCTCTCCTCTCCCAATACACGTGGGATTGTTATTGTTATTGGTTGCATTCAGAAGCCTTTTGTGTGTGTTGACTAATGCAAGGGTGATTATTTGTAACTGTTATTATATTTAAGGAGAAAAGTTTTATATTCATGTTACCAGTACAGGAAAAGAATGTTTATTTAATTAATTCATGAGTTACATTATATCGTGAATTTTTCCTGTTATTAATAAAAGACTGCTTGTTTTTATTAATGTAAGTATTGTAATGATATGGACGTTACCGGTACAATAAAAATATCAAATTAATTTATTCATTACATAATTTCAAGAAGGGATTATTTTTTCTGCTACTAATACAAGAAATGTTTCACTTTTTATCTATTTGTTTTTGTTAATGCATGAAGTGTAAAGACTGAGTGCTCGAATATTTATTTATTTTATTTTATTTTTTTTTTACCAATACAAGATGAGTAAACAAAGATTTCATTTATCGTTTTCTGTTTTTATTCTAGTCCATTTATCTTTCATTATTTTTCTTATTTTATTTTATTTTATTTTATTTTATTTCATTTATTTTGTTTTTGCCATGGAAATGAGTCACTAACATTAATCATCGCTGCCGAAGCTGAAACCTTTTCCTAAATGAATATATTAAAACATTTCACAGTGTAACTTCTCCCTTGCTTTCCGTCTCCTTGACCCGCTTCTCTTGTATTAACACTTATTTCAAATGCAGCACATAAGGCACAATAAAATGCTTCAAATGTATCAAATCAATGTTACTCGCCACATTTCTCTCTCATCACTAAACAGTCCGGGGCATTTCCTCCCACTCTACAGCTCCTTCAAGCATTATACTGTTTCAAACTAAAAAAATATATATGTTTCTTTCATCCCTTTCTTTGATATTTATAGAGACTTCAAACCTTCCTTTAGTGATATCAATTGTTGCATATTGATCCGTACAGCTCCTTCAAACATTATACTGTCTAAACCTAAAAAAAAAAATTTATGTTTCTTTTCATTCCTTTCTTTGGTGTTTATAGAGACTTCAAACCTTTCTTTAGTGGTATCAACTGTTGCATATTGATCCGTATTCAGGAACACTTTGCTCTCTCACCACTATTCCCCAAGGTCACAGAGATAATTAGCGTGGTTTTCAAGAGTGTTTCTCCAGTTAATAATGTGGAAATCGTGTCACTCTGCCTCTAGAACCGTAAGAACACCTTAAAAAACTTGTGTAATTTAGATGAAGCCTTTTGAAACAGTGGTGAAGGACAAAAGTGTTTAAGAATATGAGCCTATGTAGTGGGAAAAATATCAAGGGTTTGGTATCTTCATTTAGGCCTATGTGAATTCGTTCGCTCTTCACCTAAGCCACTCTTAAACAAATCTGTCCCTTATTCCAGCCTCACACACCAATTCCAGTCACATTTCTATCTCATTCCAACTTTCTATGTGGCATTCTTTCCATTTCCATTTCTATCCGGTATTCTCCTTTGTCTGTCCGGTATTCTCCTTTGTCTGGTATTCTCCTTTCTGTCCGGTATTCTCCTTTTTGTCCGGTATTCTCCTTTTTGTCCGGTATTCTCCTTTCTGTCCGGTATTCTCCTTTTTGTCCGGTATTCTCCTTTTTGTCCGGTATTCTCCTTTTTGTCCGGTATTCTCCTTTCTGTCTGGTATTCTCCTTTGTCTGGTATTCTCCTTTCTGTCCGGTATTCTCCTTTCTACCTGGCATTTTCCTTTCTATTTCTGTCTAGTATTCTCCTTTCCATTCCAACTTTCCCCACTCACAACTCATTCTTATAAAAACACATAAACTAAACATTCAATTCACAGACTCCTACACTCAAAACTCACCTCATTCTTACAACTCTCTCTCTCTCTCTCTCTCTCTCTCTCTCTCTCTCTCTCTCTCAGATACGAACAAAACACACACTGAAGATTATTTTTTCCTTTTATATTCCTTGTGATCTTTTTTTTTCCACTGTTTTCCTTCTGACTGACCGAAGGGAAAAGCTACGCGAGGAAAATATAAGGTTTGATCAGTTAAAAAAATAAAATAAATAAAAAAAAAGTGAGAGGGGGCGTGGGGAGGGCGTGAAAAGGGGGCGTGAGTGGGGGGCAGCTAAAATAATAAAATAAATAAAAAAAAGTGCTGGGGGCGTGGGAAGGGGTCGTGGGTGGAGTGGGCGGGGTAACATTAGCAACCGAGTTCCAAAAATCTACAAACTAAACAGAGAAACTTTCCTTCATTTTTTATTCCGTGAACTGCGATACATTTTTCATTTTTTTAGTCCGGCAACTATTTCCACACTTGTTATGAGAGAGAGAGAGAGAGAGAGAGAGAGAGAGAGAGAGAGAGAGAGAGAGAGAGAGAGAGAGATTAAAAAGTAGGTTTGTATGCACACCCACGTCTCTCTCTCTCTCTCTCTCTCTCTCACACACACACACACACACACACTCACAAACCCATTACAAACACACACCCTACTTCACTACACACACACACACACACACACACACACACACACACACACTACTGAAACCCCCTCCCCTTACAAATCCAAGGTAAAAGTATCGAGGTGGAAAATTTTTATGATCTGGAAGGAAAAAATGAAAAAAGGGAAAAAAGGGAAAAAGGAAAAAAAGGGGAAATAAAGAAGAGCCAGACAGGGTGGTTAAAATGATACGCAGTCAATACGTTCCGGATATTTCCCATACGTCTTTTGAAAACTTGAAAACGCCGCTGGTAGGAAACACACGTGCGCTCCACCATTAGTCAGATTCACGTCAGAACATGTCTAGAAGTTGAAGAAAAGAGAACGAGAACGAGAACGAGAAAGAGAGAGACAGAGAGAAAGAGAGAGAGAGAGAGAGGAAAAATATCAACTTTCCCAACGTGACAAAAAGGAAACGTCGTCAATTTACTTTTGTCACGAAAGAGAAAAGACAATTTGAATTTTTCCGGAAATCTTGACAGTGCAGGGAGAGAGAGAGAGAGAGAGAGAGAGAGA
>NC_059286.1:12316139-12318639 GCF_017591435.1 Portunus trituberculatus
TGTGTGTGTGTGTGTGTGTGTGTGTGTGTGTGTGTGTGTGTGTGTGTGTGTGTGTGTGTGTGTGTGTGTGTGGTATACTAAACTTGACATTTTCATAAGACATTTTACTTTAGCGAACAGAAATGCATTAACATATTCATTAACATATTCCTATTTTGATTAATGTATTCACGGACAAGACTCATTTTCTATCTACGTTTTTCTTTGTATCACTGTCTTCTCTCAAAGTTTAATACGCTGAACTTTAGATTTTTATGAGATTTTTTTTTATATTCAGCATTTTCAACAATTTTCTCCTTTTTGCCAAGTATTCAGAAACGCTTTTATTTTTTTTTTTTTTCTTAGGTATTTATCCACTCACTTATCAAGGTCAGTTTCCTAATCTCCGTTCGTTCATTTTTTTATTGTTTGATTCTCTCTTTTATTCATGAAGAGTTTAACAGCAATTGCATTTATTTATTTATTTATTTATTACAGTAACAGCTTCATAATTTTCTTTTGTTCATTTTTTTTTCCTTGTTTTATTCTCTCTCATGTTATTACCAATCGCATTTATTTATCTACTCACTAGCTTTAGCATTTCCGCTTTTCTTTTTCCTGCTTTGTCACTTTTTTTTTTATCTATCAAATATCTATCGTGTTTTATTAATTTATCCCGGAAATTCTCTTCTATATCCGCTTTTATTTCTTTTTTTTCTTTTCCCATCTTTATTGGCGCGGCGCAATTCAGTCATCAATGTTTTTCCTCTTTCCATTGCTATTTATAAGCCGTGACATTTATATATTGCCACCGCCACTTTTTTATCCTATTTGCTACATTTTTTTTTTTCATTCTCATTGATTTTTTTTTTTCTTTCTTTCAGCCTTAACAGTTTGAAATGTCACAGCAAAACTGTTCCTTAATTCTTTTTCATTTTCATTTTTTTTAATCTATCGACATTATTTTGGCTAATTCTATCGGCAACTGAGTGGGCCTTTTTTTTTTTTTTTTCTTCATATTTATGTTATTCTTAGCTAGTACTCCTCTCTTACATACATGCACAACGAAAGAAAACATGAATATAAGAGTTACCCCTAAAATTTGGCACAAAGAGAACTGCGTGGCTGAGGAAAATCACGAAAAATGAATAAATAATAATATATGCACACGTATATATATAAAAAAAAAAAAATAAATAAACATTACATTATCGCTACCCATGTTACCTTCCTTTTCCCCTGCGTTGGAACCTAACCCCTTCAGTAACAAGACGTGTTTTCATATTTATTTTACTTACTATTTGGCGATTTTATGTAGCTTCAAAAACTTATGTGGGGATTAAAATAGTAAAGACTCTGGCTATTAATCTTCTGACCCCTATAGACCCTTCCTAATGTCAATAAAATCGTCTAATCAAACCCAAACTCAAGGTAGAAATGCGTCCCAGTACTGAAGGAGTTAACATAGAAGAGGAACGAGAGTAGTGGCCGCGGCTGTACATGTGTCACTGTTACATTCCCACTGGTTTGCCTTATCTTGCCTCTTCATATCCACCTCCTTCTCCTTCCTGCAGTGAGTATCGTTATAGACTGACGAAAATTAATAACGCAGGATCATAAATCACAGTAATATTTAATGACCTCTCATTTTTTTTTTTATATCCATGTTCACTTCCTTCTCTACTGAAGTATACTAAACAGTTAAAGGAGAACTAATAACAGAAGTGTACTGGAAAACGCCAAACCCATCTCTCTTTTCCACAATCGCTTCTTTTCTCTACTTAAACATGACAGACAACTTGGGAAGAACTAAAAACTACAGAACGATACTAAAACAAACACTGACTGACTACTCTTTATCTTTCCACAATCGTTTCCTTTCTCTACTTAAACCAAACAAACAGCTACAGATGAACTAATAACAGAAAAAAAAAAAAAAAAAAAAAATCTAGCGTGTTTATTTTCTCTACTTTAAACGTAACAAACAGCAAGAGATTAACTAATAACAAAATCATACTTAAACGGAGAAAAATAAAAACAAGTCATGGTGTATTTTCTATATCCAATTCTTTTCTACTAAAAAAAAAAAAAAACTAACAGCCCAAAATAACACTAGAAACTTTACCTCACTTTTTTTCCTTTCACAATCACTTTTTCTCTCTAATCAAAACAAACAGGTGGAGGAGGAACTAAACAACAATAGCCACACTGTATCTCTCCATATCCACTTCCTCTCTACACCAACAAAACAAACAGCTCCTACACAACACTGGAAATCTAACCTGACCTCTTATCCTTTCACAATCACTTTCTTTTCCTACTTAAACCAAACAGCCAGACAAGAAGTAAAAAAAAAAAAATAATCATAATGCAGTTTTCATATACACTTCCTCTCTCTACAACAAAATTAGCAGCTCCTACACAATACTGGACACGTTAACTAACCTCTTATCCTTTCACAATCACGTTCTTTTCTACTAAAACTGATCAAATAACCAGAGAAGTACTAAAAAAAAAACAA
>NC_059286.1:12323639-12326139 GCF_017591435.1 Portunus trituberculatus
ACACCTTAATTTGATATAAACTCTAAGTCGAAAAAAAAGAAACATAAAACAAAGATAAACAAGAGCAAACAACAATAAATAAAAAAAAATAGATCAAGTTTTCCCTAATTTAATCAAGAAAATTAAAGAAAAGTGAGAAAAAAGAAAAGGGAAAATATAACACACATTCATTTGAGGGTGTCCTTTTTTTCCTTTTTTTTTCCTTTTTTTCCTCACTTTCCCTCCAGTTGAGTGATTTATTGATCCAAATAATGACGTCATGAGAAAATATCCTTCTACACACACACACACACACACACACACACACACACACACACACACACACACACACACACACACACTTCTTGTCTTATTCCGTGGCCTCTCTCTCTCTCTCTCTCTCTCTCTCTCTCTCTCTCTCTCTCTCTCTCTCTCTACATACCTATTTCTTCGTCTAATTATTCAACTAATTTTTTTTCTTTTTTCATGCAAGACAGTCGCTGGTCAAAGGAAGCAAAATTGTCAACAAAAGGTCCATTTAAATTCCAGTTTCCACAAGAATGCCAAAAGAAAAGACAGATGGCGAAAGATAACTGACTATTTATCTATCTATATAACCAAAAAATAAGAGAAAAGACAAAAAACGAAAGAGGAGGGATTAAAAAGAAGAGTACGATAAGGCATAAGAGATAAAACAGACTAATAAGGAAAAAAAAGAAAAAAATAATAATATAAAAAAAATAAAAGGAACACCAAACTTTCCTTATCTATCTATCTATATAACCATCTATCTATTTATCTATGTATGTATTTGGTTCTCTGTCTCTATTCATGTCTATGTATGTATTAGTTTATCTATCTGTCCATATAACTGTCTATCTATCTATTTATCGGTCTGTGTATGTATGTATGTATGTATGTATGTATGTATGAATTTGAATCTGTTTCTATTTAGGTCTATGTATCTATTTGTCTATATAACCGTCTATCTATCTATCTATCTATCTGTCTGTGTATGTATGTATGTATGTATATGGTTCTCTTTCCCTATGTTTATGTATCTATCTATCTGTTTGTCTATATAACCATCTATCTATCTATCTATCTATCTATCTATGTATTTGGTTCACTGTCTCTATTTATGTCCATGTATGTATCTATCTATCTGTCCATTTAACCGTCTATCTATCTATCTATCTATCTATTTATCTATGTACGTATGCATTTGCCAGACTGTTTCTATTTACTATTTTACTATTCCGTTTTCCTTTCCACACCTTCGCGTCAGGCCTTACCAGCAGCCCACACAACAAGACACAGTAAGGGGAACACCTGCACCTCTCCCTCTTGACGTCACGAGAAGCGGCTCACTAACAGATCAGGAGTATTGTGTGGAAGAAGTGAAATGATAAATAAATCGATAAAAACGTGAACAGCGATGAGAAAATGATTTATAACAACTCTTTTATCGTTTTTTTTTTTTTAAGTTTATTTTCTTTGTACATTTATATTTGGTGGTATTTTGAATTTCGTCATTATTTTTTTAGATTTTATAAGTTGCCTTAACAAATATTCCCTGTACAAGAAATACTGGATTTGTTTGTTATTAATCCCTTTTGGTCGCGATATGTAACAATTCACAGCACTGATGAAGATGAATGGAACCTTTACAAGTGTCTAGAAGAAAAGCTCTTATTAAAAAAAGGGTTACTTTCTCACCACGACAATTTTTCCAAGCCGAGTTTTGTAGACAGCTTGTTTTGATACACTAGAAATCTTGCCAATCCAATACCAGACCCATAGAAACACCCTTAAAAACACGACTATCTTCAACTAGAGCCTTTGGAAAGCAGTGATGGTTAGAGAGCAAAGCATTTCAGAATACGGGTTAATGAGCGATGGTGGTGGTGATGGTGGTGGTGGTGGTGGTGGTGATAGGTTTAGTAATTTTCTAGCCAGTGTAGTGTTTAGCTCCTTCAGTACTGGGACGCATTGTTACCTTGAGTTCTGTGTATGATTGGATGATTTTATTGACATAAGGAAGGGTGTACGGAGGTCAGAAGATTAATGGCCACAGTTCTCACCATCTTAATCCCCAAGTGAGTTTCTGAAGTTGTATAAAATCACCAAACAGCAAGCAGAATGAATAAGAAAACGCGTCCTGGTACTGAAGGGGTTAAAGGTGAATGCAAAACGAACTGCAATGTATCCGAAAACTTAGTGATTAAAGAACAATGTGGCAAGTAACAGTAAAAATCCTAACCCTTATTACTGTGGAAACGTGACAGACAGAGAGAAACACAGTGGCTTTTATACATACATTTTCTTGTTTTCTTGGCCACTATTGCATATAAAAAGACAAACAGATAGAAAGATGGACAGACAAAGACAAGAGGCCTATCTAATATTGTTCATATGAGTTCAAAAAAAAATAACACAGGAAAGCAGATAGACAGACATAGACAGACAGGTAAACAAAGATAGATAGATAAATAGATGGGGGAGAGAGAGAGAGAGAGAG
>NC_059286.1:12333639-12336139 GCF_017591435.1 Portunus trituberculatus
GAAAACGGAGAGGAAAAAAGAAAACGGAGAGGGAAAAAAAGAAAACGGGAAAAGATATACCAGAATGCGCCATTTTTTTTCCTTTCCCCTTATCTTGAGTGGTAAGTAAAGAGGTTTGTGAGGCATTTTTTCCCCTCATCCCTCCCTCTCTCATAACCTCCTCCTCCTCCTCCTCCTCCTCCTCCTCCTCCTCCTCCTCCTCCTCCTCCTCCTCCTCCCTCCACTTGAAGCTAATGGCCTCTACTTGGAAGCCTTCACTCCTCCTCCTCCTCCTCCTCCTCCTCCTCCTCCTCCTCCTCCTCCTCCTTCTTCATCTCCACTTCTTCCTCCTCCTCCTTCATCTGCACCTCCTTCTGTTCTTCATTCCACTTCATTTTCTCCTCTGTGTCATCTCTCTCTCTCTCTCTCTCTCTCTCTCTCTCTCTCTCTCCAGGTAGAAGCAACAGGTAAATATGTGATGAGAGAGAGAGAGAGAGAGAGAGAGAGAGAGAGAGAGAGAGAGAGAGAGAGAGAGAGAGAGAGAGAGAGAGAGAGAGAGAGAGAAGAGACAAACAGACACAGCGAAGAGGTAGACAACCACGCAGAATCATAAATTAAAGGTGACAGGTAGATAGAAGGTAGAGAGGTCAAAAAGCAGCCATACTAGGAACCTACGAGAGAGAGAGAGAGAGAGAGAGAGAGAGAGAGAGAGAGAGAGAGAGAGAGAGAGAGAGAGAGAGAGAGAGAGAGTAAATATATGCATTCTTCTCTTGACAAACTCACATTAATAGGTCATGACAAAAGTTAATGACAGGTACAGGTGTGTGTGTGTGTGTGTGTGTGTGTGTGTGTGTGTGTGTGTGTGTGTGTGTGTGTGTGTGTGTGTGTGTGTGTGTGTGTGTGTAACCTCTGACCTTACTAGCGAAGAAGAGAGTCACGGGGGAACGCGACGCCTCTCTCTCTCTCTCTCTCTCTCTCTCTCTCTCTCTCTCTCTCTCTCTCTCAGCCTTAAAGGGAACACCGAAGTACGACCACCACCATCGCTGCTACCACCACCACCACCACCACCACCACCACCACCACCACCACCACCACCACCACCACCACCAATTAGCGCCATATAGTAACGCATTCAGTGTCACCTGTAGCGCTGTCAACACCACTGTAATATGCACCGTCAGTATTGTCAACACCACCGGACAGTCACAATGCTGCCCTTTATTGAATTCACCACCACCACCACCACAGTACCACCACCATCACCACTTTATCACCACCATCACCACTCATTTTAACGCCAATGGATTTTTTTATAGGGTTTATACATCACTATAGCTATTAATCTCATCACCATCAACATTATTATTATTATTATTATTACCATCACCATCACCACCACTAGCATCACTACCACCATCACTACTCAAATTTACAAGGATTTTAAACCACTATGGCTATTAATCTCATCACCATCAACACCATCACCACCATTCTTCTGCCTACACCAATGATTTCTGATGATAACTATTATTTCTATCACCATTACTACTCCTACCACTACCACCACCACCACCACCACCACTGGAAAGAACAACTAAAGGGAAGATGATGAACAAACTTTACATAACTTAACTCAAACCAACCTAATCAAACTTCACCTAACCTAACCAAACTTCACCTCCCCAAACACAACACAGCGCTTTCAATCAAGAAAAAATAAAAGAAAAAAATATTCAGTAAACACAGGAAACAGCCTTTACCTAACAACACTTAACAAAACCCAACACAACGCAACTTAACACAACATAACACAAGTAACTTAAGATTCAGAAACACTTTGCTCTCTCACCCCGACTGTTATTCCTAGGCCATTAAGATCATCAGCCTGGTTCCCAAGACCATTCTGCTTGTTAATGTAGAAATGGTGTTAATCTGTCACTAGAAGCGTAAAAATTAATGTAGTTTCAATTAGAATCTTTTGAAAATGGTGGAGATAACGCCAAAGGTGTTTCAGAATATAAGCTTTTATCTAACGTACCATTGCTGTTCTTATATACACTAGGAAATAAAAGAAAAAGTAAATAAGTAAAGAAGGAAATAAATAAGTAAATGAAGGTAAATAAATTAATTAACTTAACTTAACTCAAACCAAACTAGCAAAACTTAATCAAATTTAAATCAACGCAATTCAACGCAAACTAACTTAACCTAACCAACTGAATCTAAACTTAACTGAACCTTAAATCTAACTTAATCTAATTTAACTTTACCCTTCAGTAGCAGGACGCGTTTCCATATTCATTCTGCTTAGTATTTGGTGATTTTATACAGCTTGTGTGGGGAATTAAAGAAGTGAAAACTGTGGCCATTAATCTTCTGATCTCCATAGACCCTTCTAAACTGGTCTAGTCGCAAACAAAACCCAAGGTAAAAATGTGTCCAGTACTGAAGGGGTTAATCGCATCCACGAACGAAAGAATGTTGAAAGAGGAGGATTAGCTAAGTGTACCATAGAAATCCT
>NC_059286.1:12341139-12353639 GCF_017591435.1 Portunus trituberculatus
ATTAACATCTTTATCTATTCCATCTCTCCTGTCACGGAAACGCGGTAGGATATAGTGAGGCAGATAAAGCTTCAATATCTAACCCTTTCATTGCACCAATCTTCCCGTAATCACAATGTTTTACAAATAGATTTCAACATTACATTTCCATTGTTAAAATTTTTATCTATTTTATCTCTGCTCTCACGAAAACGCGGTAGGATATAGTGAGGTACATAAAGGTTACAATATCTAACCCATTCACTGCAACAATCTTCCCATAATCACAAGTGTGTGTTATAAATAGTTTAGCACTGCACTTCCATCAATAATATCCTTAGCTATTGTATCATTTGTGTCACGAAAACGAAGTAGGAAATAGTGAGGCAAATAAAGGCTTTAACATTCAACCCTTTCACTGCACCAACCTTCCCATTATTTCAAGTGGTGTGTTTTATAAATACCCCAGCATTACATTTCCATCATTAACACCTTTATCTGTATTATCTGTGTCACAAAAACGCGGTACAAAACAGTGAGGCAGATAACGGCTTCAATATTTAACCCTTTTATCATTAACACCTCGAGTACCATGACGCGTTTCCATATTCATTTTACTTACTATTTCGTGATTTTATTCAGCTTCAGAAACTCATATGGGGATTAAAATAGTGAAAACTGTAGCCATTAATCTTCGGGCATCCACAGACCCTTTCTAATGTCAAGAAAATGGTCTGATCGTACACAAACCTCAAGGTAAGAAGAATGTGTCCCAGTACTGAAGGCGTTAATATCTTTATCTATTTCATCTCTTGTGTCACGAAAACGAAGTACGAAATAGTGAGGAAGGTAAAAGGCCACAGTATTTAACCCTTTCAGTGCACCAATCTTCCTATAACAACCTATAACTTCCCACGGTCTTCCACGCTACCAATCTTCCTATAACGACCTAAAACTTCCCACGGTCTTCCCACGCCACCAATCTTCCCATAACAACCCATAACTTCCCACGGTCTTTCCACGCCACCAATCTTCCCATAACAACCTAAAACTTCCCACGGTCTTCCCACGCCACTATAAAACTTCCCACGGTCTTCCCACGCCACTAATCTTCCCATAACGACCAAACAACTTCCCACGAACTTATTTTGGTGTTAATCTCTTTAAAACACCCACGGCACCTTTACCTCTTCGCCCACAGACAGGTGAAGCAATGCAAGCACTCCGCCAGCCACGCTCCGTCACGCTCCGCCCTTCATCCCTTCTCCTTTGTGTTGATTCCCTTCCTCCTCACTGTCTCCTTAATCTCTCTCTCTCTCTCTCTCTCTCTCTCTCTCTCTCTCTCTCTCTCTCTCTCTACAACTCTCGATTTAATTGTAACTTAATCTTTACTTCCTTTCCAACTAATATTTTTTCCAAACTTTTTTTTCTATTTTTTTTTCATTTTCCTTAATTCCTCTTCTAAATAAACGATAAATGAAAATAAAAAGAGGAAAAGATATTGAACCATTTCTTATTTCGTCTTTCACTTTTATTAAACTTCCACTGATTTAAGTCCTCTAAGGAAATGAAAAGAATAAAATAGGTAAGAGGAAAAAGATTAAAAAAAAAGAAAGTGAAGAGGAACGAAGAGAAAAACAACCAGAAAATAATTAAAAGAAAAAAATAAAGGTAGAGAAAAAAGCAAGAAAACAATTGAGAAAAAGAAAAAGAAAAGGGTAAAAAAGATGAAAAACAACAAATTAACAAAAAGAAAAGAAAAGAGGAGAGGAAAAGAGACAAAACAAGAAAGTTAAAGAAAAAATATAAAAAGAAAAGAAAAATAGAAGAAATTAAGAAAAACAAAAAAGTAAACACCAAGGAAAAAGGAAAACATGAAAACAATTAAGAAAAAAAAAATTAAAGGAGGAAAAAATGATTAAGAAAAAATGAAGAAGAAAAAGTAAGGAAAAAAAGAAAAAAAAACGAAAATTAATGAAAAAATCAAAAGGAAAGAATAAAGAAAAAAGAAAAGAGGAAAAACAAAAAAAATACTAAATTAAAGAAAAAATAAATACGAAAAAATCTAAAAACAGTAGAGAAAAAGAAAAATAAGAAAAAAAGGAAAAATATGGAAAAAGAAGGAAAAACAAGAAAACAACAGCTAACAATCTCTCAACAACTTAATAGCGGGGGGAGGGAGGTGAGGGGGGAAGAAACAGCCAACCCGTCCAAGAGGCGATAAGGTTTACAAAGGCGAGGGTTTGATTACACTAAACGCCCTTATTATATTGACCCGAGGCTTTGGATTACCACTTGTGTGTGTGAGAGAGAGAGAGAGAGAGAGAGAGAGAGAGAGAGAGAGAGAGAGAGTTGGTGGGTGTCAAGAGATAAAACGCAAATATTTCTTTTACTAAACTACTCCATTTGTTTCCTCTCTCTCTCTCTCTCTCTCTCTCTCTCTCTCTCTGTCTCTCTCTGTCTCTCTCTCTCTCTCTCTCTCTCTCTCTCTCTCTCTCTCTCTGTCTGTCTGTCTGTCTGTCTGTCTGTCTGTCTGTCTGTCTGTCTGTCTGTCTCTCTCTCTCTCTCTCTCTCTCTCTCTCTCTCTTTCTCTGTCTGTCTGTCTGTCTGTCTGTCTGTCTGTCTCTCTCTCTCTCTCTCTCTCTCTCTCTCTCTCTCTCTCTCTCTCTCTCTCTCTCTCAAGTGAACACAATATGCAGTGTCTGAAACAACAAATAAGTTCCCTTGAAAATAACACGACAGCGGCGCCCCAACAAGCAGGCGAGCCCGATCAGACACCCAAGGACGGCCCTGCACACACTGATCACAAATCACTAGAAATAACATCCTCACCCACGCGAATCACCTCCACCACAGCAAACAAATAAGCCAAAACGCTCATCTGTCTATAAAGGTGTACGTGACTTGCACAACTACTCCAGCGACACCTTGTGCTCTCTTTTGACACAGCAAAGCCATATTCTTGATAACATACTAAAGACAGACGATATAAACAAGCAGGTTGACACTTTAACTAATGTTTTCACTGACAGCCTTACAGCTTGTGCCCCTATGGTGACCAAGGAAATTCGCCGCCCGCCTGCCCCGTGGATAGATGACAGTGTGCGTCAGGCCATGAGAGCGAGAAATGATGCTCAAGCCATACTAAAGCGCGACCCTCTGAACGAAACTTTAAGGAATCAGTATAAAAGCCTAAAAAAAGCAGGTAAAGAGTCTCATTAATAACAAGAAAAAACAGCACTACCGAAGTCGACTTCAAAACAGTAAAGGGAACATTGCTGCAACCTGGAATGTAATGCGTGACATTGTACCGTCAAGGAAAAACAGCACCGCGGCAGACTCGCTTAATAACGCAGGCCTGAGAGCAGAAGAACTTAATAATTTCTTTGCTAACGTCGGGAAGACAACGTACGAAGAGACACAAGATGCACTAAAGAATGAGGCCCACGACACGTACACTCCTTTTCCCAACGCAACGCACACCACACCTTTCCGTCCAGAACCTGTTGACGTTCCCACTGTAGTGCTGACGATCAAACACTTACAGGAAACCCAATCTTTTGGCTCAGATGGTATTTCACTGAACTTTATTAAAGACTCGCTATGTATTGTTGCATACTACCTAACTATTATTATCAATACGTCAATAGTCACAGGAACCTTCCCCAAGTCATGGAAACATGCTATAGTCATCCCTATACACAAAGGCGGAGATCCCTTGAATAAAAGTAATTACAAACCTATTTCCCTTCTTCCCATTTTCTCGAAAGTTCTAGAAAAATTGTTTCCTCTCAATTAGTTAAACATCTGGAAAGTAACAAATTGCTCAGCGAAAGTCAGCATGGATTCAGGCCTAGACTCAGCACGGCAACAGCCCTGACAGTTGTAACAGACAAAATCTATAAGAATATGGACAACAAGCGCATCTCTTTGCTAACACTGCGATTTGTCGAAGGCCTTCGACAGTGTCAGCCACCAAATCCTTATTGAAAAACTAAAACTGGCCGACGTAGATGCTTTTTGGTTTGAGGATTATCTGAACGAAAGATCACAGTCTGTCCGACTCAACAACACTGTCTCCACACAAGCCTCTACTCTATATGGCGTGCCTCAAGGCTCTATTTTAGGACCTATATTATTTAATCTATTTGTTAACGATATGTCCTACTACATTAAGAACTGTTCCCTCACACAATACGCTGACGACACGCAGTTTCTTCACTCAGGCACAGTCACAGAACTACCCACCATAATATCTCAAGCAGAACAGACACTCAACAGAGCCAGAAAATATTTCCTCAGAAATGGCCTTAAGCTAAATGCCAAGAAGACTCAATGTATATTTATAGGGACACATCAACTCATCCCAAGAATACCAGAAAACACAACTATTAATTTCCACGACACCACCATCAAGCCTTCCTCACACGTTAAAAACCTGGGCGTATACTTCGATACCTACATGAGCTTCGACATCCATATCAACGAAATTTCCACTAAAATCACGGGAACACTCT
The DNA here is from genome assembly GCF_017591435.1 of Portunus trituberculatus. Taxonomy (NCBI): domain Eukaryota; kingdom Metazoa; phylum Arthropoda; class Malacostraca; order Decapoda; family Portunidae; genus Portunus; species Portunus trituberculatus. Next base: position 12,345,636 of record NC_059286.1, read on the forward strand.
TCTATATAAACAGAGTCAAACACTATTTTGACAAAGAGACTCGCATGATACTAATACAGTCGCTAGTATTGAGTATTCTTGACTACTGTAACACAATCTGGGGAACCTCCAACACCACACTACTCTCAAAAACTCAAAAGCTACAAAACTTTGCTATTAAGGTGGCAGACGGAAACGCCCGGAAATATGACCACGTCACTCCCATATTTCAAAGACTGGAATGGCTCAATGTAATAAAAACAATTCAATTCAATACAGCAGTGACTTTGTACAAACAACTTAAGAACCACTACCCACAGAACGTGATCGACCTCTCTACAGTGAACACATTAACAGGCAGCGTCACCAGGCAACAACACAACCTGTATGTGCCCAGAGCGGTCACCCAGTCAGGGAGTCGCTCTCTCTCTGTGCGAGGTCCTTCATTATGGAATCTCCTGCCACAAGAAGTGAAAGACTCAAGCACCCTACACTCATTTAAGACGCGACTCAGGAAATTCCTCCTATCTAATCACTAAGTGTCTGTACAAGCTAAAGACAAGCGTATGTGTGTGTGTGTGTGTGTGTGTGTGTGTGTGTGTGTGTGTGTGTGTGTGTGTGTGTGTGTGTGTGTGTGTGTGTGTGTGTGTGTGTGTGTGTGTGTGTGTGTGTGTGTGTGTGTGTATCTCAAAATATGACCACTAGGTATGTACTGATGTACTATGTACTGATGTAAAGAATAACCACTTCATAGTGGAATAAATATTTTATTATTTTTATTATTACTATTATCTCTCTCTCTCTCTCTCTCTCTCTCTCTCTCTCTCTCTCTCTCTCTCTCTCTCCCATGAAAACTCCTTGTCGATAAAATAATTCCCTTTAATAACTAAGAAATCAATCTAAACACCTCTCTCTCTCTCTCTCTCTCTCTCTCTCTCTCTCTCTCTCTCTCTCTCTCTCTCTCTCTCTCTCTCTCGTCAATAACCACCCTTATAAAACCTTCCCCTTTAAAAATGATGACAGTTTTTCATATAGTAATAACAAAATAACACTTGTATTACCTAACTGATTCTAACCACCACTACACATAACTCATTAGACTGTGTGTGTGTGTGTGTGTGTGTGTGTGTGTGTGTGTGTGTGTGTGTGTGTGTGTGTGTGTGTGTGTGTGTGTGTGTGTGTAAGAAAGTATGTAAATATTTATTGCTAGTAGACATAGCGCATAAAGATTAGATTTTGGTAGTAGTATTGCAATTAGTAACGGTGGTGGTAGTAGTAGTAGTAGTAGTAGTAGTAGTAGTAGTAGTAGTAGTAGTAGTAGTAGTAGAAGAAGAAGAAGAAGAAGAAGAAGAAGAAGAAGAAGAAGAAGAAGAAGAAGAAGAAGAAGAAGAAGAAGAAGAAGAAAAAGAAGAAAAGAAGAACAACAACAACAACAACAACAACAACAACAACAACAAGAAAAGAAGGAAAGAAGAAGAAAAGAACAAGAAAAGAAGTAGTAGTAGTAGTAGTAGTAGTAGTAGTAGTAGTAGTAGTAGTAGTAGTAGTAGTAGTAGTAGTAGTAGCAGCAGCGGCAAAAGAATAACAGCAAAAAAAATCAAACAAAAGAGGAGAAACTAGAACAACAAAAGAACAAAAACAACAAAAACAAGACAAAGGAAAAAGGAAGAGGAAAAAGAACACAAGGAAAAAACAGATAAAAAAAAAAAAAAGGAAGAGAAGAAGACACAGTACAATTCCTCCTTCCTTATCTGCCTCTAAACTATGGTACTAGTTTTATTAAAGTGAACTGCACCATTACTTCACTTAAAGAGGCTGTGATATGGTGCTGCTGTCCTTCTCCTCCTCCTCCTCCTCCTCCTCTATGAAGACTTCTTTTCCAGACCTGTCTGCAGACTGTGTGACACCCGTTCTCGTCTCGAGGAAGCTGTGGAGGAGGGAAACAGGAAGTATGCCGAACTAAAAAGTAACTTTGATTCATTGCAGGATACCCAAACAAGTCTAGCAGTAGCAGTAGCAGAAGGTAACAACAGGTACACTGAACTAAAAAATAGATTTGATACCCTACAGGAATTTGTCACAGCGAACATTGGACGGAGCGCCACGACTGCCAGTCTGCCACACACTTCCGTAGCCCCAGCCACACCTGACTCTCGCTCACGCCCGTCCCTCCCCCAGGATCCTGCCTTCATACCAGTCAGAAATGGAGCGAGGCGAGACACGCGACGCACTCACCTCCCCCTAACGACTTACAATCGCTTCTCTATTCTCAGTGAACAGGTGGAAGAAACACAGGAGACCAGACTTGTGGGGGATTCCATCATCCGAGGCCAACTAGAAGAATTCTGTGGACGTGTGCCATCTCGTAGACGACGCTACTGCCTTCCAGGAGCCACACTCCGTGACATCACGGACTGTGTTGAGGACGTGACAAAGGACGCCACTAATGATACACTTTATGTCATCCACGCAGGTACAAATGACGTCCACCGCTCCCGCTCAGAAGAACTGATGGAGAAGTACAAGGAGATGATCAAGAAATACAAGACTAAATCAAGAAATATTGTAATTTCAGGTATTCTCCCGAGGATCAACGCGGACGCACGTTTCTATAACCTTGCTTTCAGTACTAATAACAGATTGAAGACTCTTTGCCAACAGGAAAACGTCGAGTTTCTTAACATGTGGAATGACTTCTATAATGAACACAAATTATTTCACAGAGACGGTCTCCACCTAAATGCAGTGGGAGCAGCCAGGATGGGGAGATTAATTCATGATAAAGTTTGTCTCCACAGATCAAAAACGTGCAGGTGGCAGAAGGAACTTCAGCGTCGTAAGTTCATCTTCAGATTCAGGCAAGATCAGAGCTTGCTATTTCAATGCCCGTAGTTTACGAAATAAATTTAATGAGCTCCAAGCTCTTATACATCAAGAAAACTATGACATCATCGGCATCACAGAAACTTGGATTAATACAACACACAGAGATTACCTCGCAGAATACTCACTTGATGGCTATAACATTTTTAGTAGCGAAAGATCTCACCGTACAGGGGGCGGTGTAATGTTTTACGTTAAAAGTAATCTTCGTGCTCGTGTGATGCCAACTTCAACCATTGCAAACATAGATGTCAATTTCATTCATATAGAAAATAAATCCCGAAGAATATCATTAGGTCTCGTCTATCGTCCTCCAGCCCAGTCACCCGCCACAGACGAACAATTGTATGAACAAATCGCGGACATTTGCTGCGTAAACAATTGCATAATTATGGGAGATTTTAACCTTCCAGTCACAAGGTGGGGCGAACCACTGACAGCTCACGCTGGCCAGCAGCTGTATAATAGCATGCTTGAAAGCTCCCTCCACCAACACATCAAGCATCCGACAAGAGGAAACAATATCCTTGATATCGTTCTAACAAATGATGAGAATACTATTGAAAATGTGGAAATTGGACCAGAATTCAGTTCCAGCGATCATCGCACCTTAAAATTCACCATAAATTTTGACAAAGGAAAAGTGAATGAAAGTAAAGAAAAAGTGCCAGACTATCGGCGTGCAAACTACACAAGACTCCGTATGCAGCTTGCATCCATTGACTGGAATATACTGCTGGAAACACCAGATGTAGATAAGACATGGGAGGTGTTTGCTGAAAAGATAAATGATACAGCTAAGATGTGTATACCACTAAGAAACAGAAGGAAAATACTAAACACCAAACCGAAATGGTGGAATAATGAAATTAAAAGCTGTCTTCTAGCAAAGAAAGAAGCATACAACAAATACAAATTAACACAGCATAATAATGATAAATTAGAGCATGACAGATTGCGTAGAAAAGCAAAAAAGTTGATAAAAAGCAGCAAAAAATCTGTAGAAGCTCAGATCGCAAACTCCTGTAAAACCAACCCAAAGGAATTTCACAGTTATGTAAAATCCAAAAGAGTCTTAGCCTCAACAATTGGTCCACTCATAACAGAAAACGGAAACCAAATAGATAACGAAGCTGAAATGGCAAACGTCCTAAATAGATTCTTCTCAACAGTCTTCACGACTGAAGATGTCCAAAATAGTCTGCCCATGCCAGAGCCTCAGGCACAAGGCAAAACACTGCCTGACTTCATAGTTACAGAAAATGAAATCCTCACAGTCATGAACAGCATGAACGTAAACAAAACGCCTGGACCAGACAAGATATCACCCAGGCTTCTCAAAGAAGCGAAAAATGAGCTCGTGAAACCACTCACGATTATATTCAATAAAACTTTACAAGCAGGAAAGTCCCCAGGAGTGGAAGCTAGCAAATGTCACGCCCATTTTCAAGAAAGGAAATAAATCACTCCCAGCTAATTACAGACCAATCAGCCTTACTTCAGTAGTGTGCAAGCTGATGGAAACGATAATCAGAGATAAGATTGTCAAATTTTTAGAAGAAAATAAGATCATGAAGGATTCACAACATGGTTTCAGAAACAAGAGATCCTGCTTAACAAACCTACTAGACTTCTTTTATGAAGTTTTTAACTCGTATGACGAGACAAAAGCAGTGGATGTTATTTATCTTGATTTCCAGAAAGCTTTCGACACTGTCCCTCACAAGAGGCTAATCAGCAAAGTAAAAGCTCACGGCATAGCTGGAAATACCCTGAAATGGCTGGAAGACTGGCTCTCTGACAGAAAGCAACGAGTTGTTATAAATGGAAAAGAATCAGAGTGGCACAATGTGAAAAGTGGTGTTCCTCAAGGCTCTGTATTAGGACCAGTTCTTTTCATTGTTTATATTAATGATATTGATGAAGGAATCACTTGTAAAATAAGCAAATTCGCGGACGACACCAAAATAATGAGCAAAGTTACATCAACGTCACAATGGCAAGAACTACAGTGTGACTTAAATAAACTGACACGCTGGGCAGAAAAATGGCAAATGAAATTCAATATAGAAAAGTGTAAAGTCTTACACATTGGAAGTAACAATGTACAAGCAAAATACGTAATGAGTAATGTACCTCTGGAAAGTGCTGAGAATGAAAAAGATCTTGGTGTTGTGGTGTCTAAAGATCTCAAGCCGAGCAAACACTGCACAGAAGCAGTAAAGAATGCAAATAAATTAGTTGGGTTCATTGGAAGAACCTTTGAATTTAAATCAGAAAAAGTTATCCTTACTTTATATAACTCATTGGTGCGTCCTCAGCTTGAATACTGTGTGCAGTTCTGGTCACCATATTACAGAAAAGACATTGAAAAACTGGAAAGGATCCAGCGTAGAGTGACCAAGATGATTCCGAGATTGAGAAACAAGCCGTATGAGGAACGACTGGAAGCATTAAATTTATTCAGCTTAACAAAGCGCAGGATAAGAGGAGACCTAATCGAAGTTTTCAAAATTTTTCAGGGATACAACAACCTTGATGTCAATAAATATTTTACTATTGATCATTCCACCATAACAAGGAATAATGGATTTAAAATTACACCAAAACGCTTTAAAACCCACGAGGCAAAGCACTTTTTCTTTAATAGAATAGTTAACATTTGGAATAAGCTTCCTTCTGAAATAGTAAACAGTACTTCCATTGCATCATTCAAAAACAAAATTGATAAATATTTAAAGAATAACCCCAACAAGCTCTCTTCTTGTCTGAATAATTAAACATGATACTATATTAACTTTCTTATAGATAGATATGTAGAGTTCACCGTAGGGTGAATAATAGAATCTCCTTTCATCCTTTCCTGTGAAAATTCCATGTCAGTTTTTTTCCATACTGCATGGTACTTTTCCAAGCTATTTTCCATGCCAGCGAAAGCTGGAGGGAGTGGTGGGTGGGGAGGAGCCTTCTCCTGTACTGTCCTGTCTCTCTTATCTGTAGCCAGTTAGAAGTAGTTACCAAACAGCCTCGAAAGGACCAACAGGTCTGTTGCTGTTTGGCTTTCCTTTGTATTCCTTTGTATTCCTCCTCCTCCTCCTCCTCCTCCTCCTTCTCCATTATTGTCTTTTCCTTCATTTTTAACTTTTTTTCTAGTTTTTGCTCGTTCTTGTTCTTCCTCTTACATTTTTCTTTTATTCTTCTTCCTTTTCTTATTTTTTTCTTCCTTTTTCTTGCTATATTTCTTCTTCTTCTTCTTCTTCTTCTTCTTCTTCTTCTTCTTCTTCTTCTTCTTCTTCTTCTTCTTCTCTTCTTCTCCTCCTCCTCCTCCTCCTCCTTCTCTCCTCCTCTCATTTAAACTATTCCTACGCCTACTTTACTTCTCCGTCCTCCTTCTCCTTCTCCTCCTCCTCCTTCTTTTCCTCCTCCTCCTCCTCCTCCTCCTCCTCCTCCTCCTCCTCCTCCTCCTCCTCCTCCTCCTCCTCCTTTTCCTCATCACCCTCCCCCTTGAAAACCGTTCCTCGTGCAGTCCCCCAAGGAGGTCAGAAGCCACAAAAGCCACATGGTCGAGGGATGAGGGGCCGATAATAGTAAAAACACCCTTAACGACCGACGCGGGATGGCAGTGTCTTGCCCCGAAGGAGATAGCACGGATGGACGAGGCGGCGGTGAGTGGTGAGTTGATGGTGATGCTAATGTGATGAGGGAGTGGTGATTGGTGGTGGTGGTGGTGGTGGTGGTGGTGGTGGTGGTGGTGGTGGTGGTGGTGGTGGTGGTGGTGGTGGTGGTGGTGGTGGTTTGATTTTTTTTTCCACTTTTTTTTCAAACTAATTTTATGTTCTCGTTAAAAATAGTAGTTTTTTTTACACTCTCTCTCTCTCTCTCTCTCTCTCTCTCTCTCTCTCTCTCTCTCTCTCTCTCTCTCACACACAAAACACCGACAAAAAATAAAGTTATCGTAAGAATAAGATGAAAATGAAAAGAATACGAAAAAATAAGAAAGAATGAGAAAAGATTAAGAAAAAAATGAAAATAATAACAGTAGAGGAAGGAGGAAAGAGAAAAAGAGAGAGTAAGATGAAAAGGGAAGGAAAGGGGAAGAGGAGAGTATCGATAGAGGAAAAAGAAAAGAAAAAGGGAAAAGAAAAAGGAAAAGAGGAAAAGAAAAATGAAAAAAAGATGAAAAGAGGAAAAAAGAGGAAAAAGAAACATGAAGAAAAAGATGGAAAGAAAGGGGAAAAAGAGAGGAAAAGAAACATGAAAAAGATGAAGAGGAAAAGAAAAGAGAAAAAACATGAAAAAGATTACAAAAAAGGAAAAAGAGAGGAAAAAGAAAGGAAAAAGAAACATGAACAAATATGAAAAGAAAGGAAAAGAGAAAAAGAGTAAGATGAGGAGAGAGGGAAAGGGGAAGAGGAGAGTATCGATGGAGAAAAAGAGGAAAAAGAACAATACATAATGACCTTGAAAACTAAACGAGGTCACCTGATAGCCAATTAGTTGAGTACCTTTCCTTCTCTCCTGACCTTATTTGCATCTCTCTCTCTCTCTCTCTCTCTCTCTCTCTCTCTCTCTCTCTCTCTCTCTTTATAATTTAGTTTCTTCATTATTTCCTTCCTTCTTTCTTTCTTTCTTTATCTTTCTAATTTTCATTCTTTTCCTTGGGTTTATTCATCTTTCCTTCCTTTCTTCCTTCTTTTTTCTTTTTCAACTTTGCTTCTTCATTATTATCTTCCTTTTTTTTCTTCTTTCTCCTTCTTTATCTTTCTCATTTTCATTCTTTTCCTTGGGTTTATTCTTTTTTCCGTCCTCCTTCCTTCCTTCCTTCCTTCTTTCTTTCTTCTTCAACTTTATCTTTCCATTATTTCCTTCTTCCTTTCTTTCTCCTTATTTTCATTCTTTTCCTTTGTTTTATTCATTTTTCCGTCTTTCCTTTTCTTTTTCTTATTTCTATCAACTTTCTAATTTTCACACTTTTCCTTTCCGTCCTTCCTTTCTTCTTCTTTCTTCTTTTTTATCATTTTTTTTCATTTTTATGCTTTACTTAGAATTAATCTTTTGTCCTTCCTTCCTTCTTTCCTCCTTTTTCTTTCTTTATCATCTATCTCCTCATTTTCCTTCGGTTTCTTTACCTTTCTGTCCTTC
>NC_059286.1:12361139-12378639 GCF_017591435.1 Portunus trituberculatus
GCTCCTCCTCACGTATCTACCACTCCTCCTCCACCTCCTCCTCCTGCAGAGTCGGTGGTCCATTAGGTGGTCTCAATAAAAGGCTTCACCGCCCAGTCACCAAGTCGTCCCAGTAATTAGGTCTGTGGCAGCCAACACACTCAGTCAGGCTCGTGTCGTCACAGATTTGGAAATGTGGTGTCGTTCTGACCATTTATGTTGTGGTTGTGTTTCTGTGTGTGTGTGTAATTCACCTCGGTCGTCTGCTGGTCACCCAGCCAGTCTTCCCCATTACGGAGCGAACTCAGAGCTCATAGACAGATCTTCGGGTAGGACTGAGACCACAACACACTCCACACACCAGGAAAGCGAGGCCACAACCCCTCGAGTTACATCCCGTACCTATTTACTGCTAGGTGAACAGGGGCTACACATTAAGAGGCTTGCCCATTTGCCTCGCTGCTTCCAGAGACTCGAACCCGGACCCTCTCGGTTGCGAGTCGAGCGTGCTAACTACTACACTACGCGGTGTGTGTTTCACTGTTTGATCTGCTGCAGTCTCTGAAGAGACAGCCAGACGTTACCCTACGGAACGAGCTCAGAGCTCATTATTTCCGATCTTGGGATAGGCCTGAGACCAGGCACACACCACACACCGGGACAACAAGGTCACAACTCGATTTACATCCCGTACCTACTCATTGCTAGGTGAACAGCACCTACACGTGAAAGAAGACACACCCAAATATCTCCACCCGGCCGGGTAATCGAACCCTGGTCCTCTGGCTTGTGACGCCAGCGCTCTAACCACTGAGCTACCGTGTGTGTGTGTGTGTGTGTGTGTGTGTGTGCGTGTCTCTCTCTCTCTCTCTCTCTCTCTCTCTCTCTCTCTCTCTCTCTCTCATTCTAAAAAAAATACAAACAACATTCTTTTATTTAGATTATGTATATTGTTTGTGGCATAACCTAACCTAACCTAACTTATGTACAGTATGCGGGTGAACTTTATCTATTTCCTTTATTTAAATGTGTGTATATTAATTCTCTTTATCAAGTTCAAATGAAGGTTAAGATTAATGGAGCTGGTTAGTTCATTAAATTCAGTATATATTGCAGCCCATGTTAAAATAAATATAATAATCTCTCTCTCTCTCTCTCTCTCTCTCTCTCTCTCTCTCTCTCTCTCTTGCTTGCGTGAGAGTTAAATGAATACGTCTAAATATATTTGGCATCACCGTCTCCAGACTAATGAAACGTGGCGCTGTGAGTGAATGTTGTAATGTATTAAAGACATTTTACCTTACCAACGACAAATACAGTCACGGTGAAATGCTGATAAATAAAGCTTGGTGGTGGTGGTGGTGGTGGTGGTGGTCGTCGTAGTTAGTTAGTTAGATGGTTAGTTAGATGGTGGTTGTTGTTGTTGTTATTAGTCTAACCACCACCACCACCATCACCACCAGTACTACCACCATAACCACCACCACCACCACCATAACCCAAACTAACTAAAACACACACACACGCTGAAACAACAACAACAACAACAACAACAACAACAACAACAACAACAACAACAACAACAACACTGAATCAATAGCAACACAAAACTGCTTCACATCAATGCTTCACTGCTTCACTGACACCCCTACCCCCCCATTCCCACACGAGCTTACTGATTCACTGATTCACGGCTTCACGGGTTCACTGGTTCACGGGGGCTCAGCTGGTTCATGGGAATCGATACTTTGGTTCGGTGAGTGACGGATGGCTCTCGCTGCGGTTCGGTTCACTGGTTCGATGCTTCGCTAAAGGATTGCTTCATGGATCCGGCCGAGATGCACTGACCGTCATGTGATCCATTAGTAAAAGAAAAGAGGAAAAGAGGAAAAATGGGAGTAAAAGTGAAAGGAAAAAGAGGAAAAAGATAACTGTAGGAGAGAGAGAGAGAGAGAGAGAGAGAGAGAGAGAGAGAGAGAGAGAGAGAGAGAGAGAGAGAGAGAGAGATGGTTAAAGAAAGAAGGAAAGAGGAAATAAAATAAAAAAGAAAAGGAAAAAAGGATGAAAAAGACGTAAGAAAGCTGCGAAGAGGAAAGAATAGAAAATAAAAAGAAAAAAGAAGGAACGAGAAGAAGAAAAGGGAATAAAATGAGAGAAAGAAAGAAAGAAAGAAAGAAAAAGATGAAAGCACAAGAAAGAAGAAAAAAGGAGATAGAAAAAAAGAAAACCTGAAAACAACACGAACAAGAACAAAAACAAGTAATAAGACAAAAAAACAAAAAAGTAAACAAACCAAAGAGAATAAGAAGCATAAACTGATAAATAAGAATAAGAGCAAGGGCAATAAAAAAAGGGATAGAAAAAAGCAAAAGAAATCAAAGGAAATAAGAAGCAAAACTGATAAAGAAAAGGAATGAGAGTAACAGCGATAAAAAAAAAGTGAAGGAAAGAAGGAAAGAAAGAGAAAATAAGCAAAATCTGATAAATAAAGAATAAGAGTAAGGGCGATAAAAAGGGAAGAGAAAAAGCTGAGTCATCAATCTTGTGGCTAGGAAACGAGGGAAGAGGAACGGAAGGAGATGGCAGGAGGGAAAATAAAGGAAAATATAAAAAAAAAAGGAGGCAGGAAACTTTAGCCACAAAAGTGAAGACAAGAGGAGGGAAAAACGAAAGGAAATATGAAAAAAAGTGGAGGAAGGTGTAAGGAAGAAAATGAGGAAAGAAAATTAAAAGATAAAAGAGAGGTTGAAAAATATGAGAAGAGGAAAAAATAGAAAAGGCACAAAAAAGAAAGAAAAGGAAAAGGAAAAGGAGAAAAAAAACAATAATTATAAAAAGAAGAAAAGGACGATGGAAAAAATTGGATAATAAGAAAAGAAAATAACAAGTAGTTCGAAAAATGTGAAGAAAAGGAAAAAAAAATCGACACAATAAAGGAAAGAAAAGTTAAAGGAAAGAAGGAAAGAAAGAACAATAAATATAAAAAAGAAAAAAGAAAAGAACAGGGTAGAAAAGAGAATAATAAGAAGAGAAAGTACCAAGATAAGAGGGTTAAAAAACATGAGGGAAGAGAAAAAATAGTAATGACAAACAATAAAAGGAAAGAAAATACAAAGAAAAGAGAAAAAAATGCAAAAAAAGAAAAAAGAGCACGATAGGGAAAATATAAATGAGAGAATAAGAAAGGAAAACTACAAAGGAAAAAGAGGAAAAAAGCCAAATACATATAAAAAAAAAAAAGAAAAGCAAGAGGCAAAAACAGAATAGGAAAAGAAAACAGCAAACGTGGGATAAGAGAAAAAGAAAAAAAGGAAAAAGAAAAGATCATGGAGGAGAAAAAATACATAAAAGATAAAAAAGAAAAAGAAAACGAAAATAAAATAGCGAAGAAAAAGAGAATAGCAAAAATAAAATAAAGAAAAGGAAATAGGAAAAAGAGAATAACAAAAAGACGACAAAGGAAAGGAAGAGTAGCACACGAAACGGAAGAAAAAGAAAACACACGGAAGGAAAAAGAAACAGAACAGGAAGAGGAAAGATAGGAAGAATAAAGTCGGCAGAATAAGAGGAAGGTGAGACAAGAGAGGAAAAAGAGGAAAAATAATACAAACACCAAAAATACTCGAGGAAAAAACGAAGGGAGATGATTCAGCAGGACAAAACGTTAGCGGTGCAGGAAAATCACTGTAATGCATCCAGGTTTTCAGGACAAATTCAAGGAAAAAATGGGTGACTTTTTCTTTAACATATCATCGGTAAATAAATAAATAAAATAAAAAGAATAGTAGAATGTACCTAGATATTTTTTTCTTTTATATGGACAGCAAAAATGGTCACTTTTAAAACATACGGAGGTTTAAAAAAAGAAATTGTTACATACGGAAATATAAAAGATCGACACTCACATACATTAACAGATTCAGTTTGCCAGAAAAGAAACGAAAAAAATAACATATTTAAAATAAGTGTGAAGACAACTAGGGGTTAAACTATCAGCTTGTTACTTTAAAGGTAACGAGGCCAGAAACTATCGGGGTACGTTGGAACTATCTTCTTGCTTATTGGTCATTTTGTTATGCTATCGCTTTGCTTCACATTTCGGATCTTCGAGGTACCGTCTCCTGCGCTGAATTCCGGCTTCCGACCTGACGCCTGGGCGACGAGACCGAGGGAAGGCAGATTCTCCTGAGCTCTGGCTGAGTCAACACTACCTAGACTCGCCTCTGCTTCTAGAAGTATTCTTCTGTGAAGCTCTGCTCACCGCTCGCTTTGGGGGACCTGAGCCTGTCTCTTGGCAGCCGTGTCTAGCCAGCCTGAGTCCAGACCAGCCTTTGGATGAACCACCATACCACTCGGGCTTGCTGGTGGTTCTGCATCCACCTCCTGTTTCAATCCTGGTCATCGCTGGATACCGCTCTGCCTACTCGCCACTCCTACACCCTGCTCCATTCCTCGTCCTCTTTGGGGTCCTGTACCCGTGTGCTGCCCGGGACGGCCGTGTGTGAAGTGGATGGGCGTGGTACCAGCGCTAGAGCAACTACCTCTCTAAGGTGCGACCAAAGTCCATATAGTTTGTGTTGTTGGAGGAGTGCTCTTCTTTCATTAAAGTGGTACTTTGTTATTGTCTCTTCTCTCCACTCTCTGCAGCTCTGGTGTTGAAGGCCACATCCCTGGTTTTTAGTGGAAGAAGAGAAGGCAGTGTTCATTTCCATCTTTGAGTTACCTGCCTCGAGTTTTCACAAGTGGAGACCTCGCCAGGATTGTGCCTTCTTGACCCTCTGGAGTATGTGGAGTGCTAACGGTCATCGTTGGGGGACAGGTAGTATTACCCTCCCTGGCTCATTATCCAAGGCTCGGAAGTGAGTATTTTGACTGTTCGTTTGTGAGGGCTTGTTTCTAATCAATTGCGTCTTTAAAGACTCTGGTTAAAGTCCTTTTATGTTGTCAGGTGCGGAGTTTTTTATTGCTTCCTTGGGCGTCCTTCATTCACGGATTATTTTGTTTCCTTTGTTTTCTTGGTGTTGTGTTCTCATGTCTTCTATCAAGGAGCTAGTTGAATTGGGAAGAAGAGATGGGACTCGAGAGTGACGAGCTACGTGAGTTTGTTTCTACTCGGCAAGCGTTGCAACGAGACGAACGACAAAAGGAACGAGACAGTGAGGAGAGGAAAGGAGGAAAAGCAAAGAACATGCCCTTGCCATGTCCGAATTAAAGCCGAAGCTGTCACTGCAAGAACAAGGAACAAACCCGAGATCCAGTGATCTTGCCTGGGACTGTTCCCTGACCTTCTCTACCAGTCTATCAAGGAGATGATTTGACAATCTTACTTCACACGTTTTGAACGCATTGCTGCCCTGCTCAACATTCCTCAGGACAACTATGCCATTCGACTGGGTGGTCTTCTCTCTAGTAAGCTCGCAGAAATCTACACTACCTTGGCTGATGACGTAATTTGTGACTACCCTAAACTTAAATCCTCTCTCCTTAGAAGCTTCAGTCAGTCCGCTGAGCACTATCGCCACATGTTTCGTTCTGTCCGGATCAAACCTGGTGAGACATTCCAGCAGTTTGCCACTCAACTCGGTCGCTATTTTGATAACTGGACAGACTTGTGACGTGGGGGAAGATTTTCATAAACTCGGATCTTTTGTAATTATGGACCAGTTTCTTGCCTCTATTTCTCCAGATGTAAGAACCTTGAAAGAAAACGACGTGCAGACCTTGGACAACGCTGTCGAACGTGCAGATATCTGGGCAGCTGCCCATCGTGCTTACCTGAGACACACCCCCAGCTGGACATAAGAAGCTGTCGCCTACTTCTCCAACTACTACCAACCAAGCTTCTCGCCGATCTCCTCCACCGGCCAGGAAGTCTTCCACACCCGTCAGGTGTCACAATTGTGGGGAGCCAGGACACATTCGAGCTCAATGTCCCCAAAATCCAGCTTTGTTCAGGACTGGTAGCACTGCTCAACCAGACACACATAGGTGGGTTTCTGCTTCAGTGATCCTACTAATCTCTAATTTTCTTCTGACATCATCAATGGAGCGAGAGTATCTACCATCATACGTGACACTGGCTGTTCCTGTGTCATTATATCTGAGGAAGCCTTACCTGATGTAGACGTCTCCCAGTGTCCTAAAGTTCTTGTTTCTGACTAATTAGGTAGAGTGGACTCCTTCCCTCAGATACGATGCTACCTTCGCTGTCCCTTCTACGAAGGTTATGTTGATTGTGTTCATGCTACCTTCGCTGTCCCTTCTACGAAGGTTATGTTGATTGTGTTCGTGCTCCACAACTGATGGGTGAGCTCCATAAGCTTCTGGGAGTAAAACCGCTCTTCACCACGCCTTATTATCCAAGTGGTAACGGAAGAGTGGAAAGGTTCCACTCCACTTTGAAGGCATGCCTCCGGAAACTGTGCTCTGAAAACCGCGTGAGTGGCACCGTTATCTCCCTGCCACCTTGTTCGCTTTGAGGGAGATGCCAAGTGACAGGATCGGATTCTCGTCTTTTGAACTTCTTTACGGTAAGGCAGTTAGAGGACCTCTTGCAGTTCTACGGGGTTTGTGGGAGGATAAATCACTCACAGACGATCGTTCCTGTTTTCAATGTAATAAAGAGCTGAAAGACGAATTGGCTGAATCCTCCTGGATTGCTGCCGAGACTGCTGACATCAGTGCTACTCGGTATAAAGCATATTTTGACTTGAAGTCGCAGGATCGAAAGTTCAAGTCTGGAGATGAAGTCCTGGTGCTCCTGCCTGACACTACCAACAAGCTCCTGATGGCCTGGGCTGACCCATATACCGTACTTGAAAAGCGAACCAGCTGTAACTACCTGATTGATGAAAACGGTAAGCATAAGTTATACCATGCTGATCTTCTCAAGCGTTACTTTCGTCGTGCTCTTGTTAATCAAGTAACTGTTGGATGAACCTTCTTCCTTTGATACAGAGGCTGATACCAAATTGAGCTTCTCACCGCTTGAGGAAGGGATTACAGAACCTCCAGGTCTCCTTCCAGTATCGCCTGACGGCCGCGAAGATGTACAAGCGTGTAAAGTGCAAATTGTATCTGATCCCTATACAACTAAAGTCTTATTTTGAAGAGGTTGACCAATTTCTCCAGCAGGAAATCATCCGGTCATCTTCATCTCCTTATTCCCCAGTTATGTTACAGGTTGTGCCACTTACATCAGATTGAGGATCGTCTTAGCCGGACTAACTGGAGTATCGTTCTACTTTGATAATATTTCCATCTATGGAACAACCTGTACCGAACACATCACTGCCCTCAAGTCCGTACTTTCGTGTCTTCGAGAACACGGCCTCACTGTTCGATATTGAAGTGTGGATTCGGGTTCGGATCCATCCAGTATCTGGGCTTCATTGTGGACGGTAAGACGCTTCGTCCTCAAAATGATAGTCACTGCCATTTCTTCCTGCAGTCCCCCAAGTACCAAAAAGCTACTTTGATCCTTCTTGGGTATGGTATCTTTTTATTGAGACTTTATCCCCCAGGCTTCTTCCTACAGAAGTTGTCTGTCTGACCTTCTCCGCAAGGGTGTCACCGAACCACTAGTCTGGACTGACGAACATCAGAGGAGCTTTCAACATCTTAAAGCAGTTCTCCAGTCTGCGCCGATCTTAAGGCTACCAGATTCCACTCATCCTTTCGTGCTACGAACGGACGCTTCCTAGCACGGGCTAGGAGCAGTCCTGCTTCAGTATGTGGACGGCTGGCCTCACCGTTACGTACGCCAGTCTAAAACTTCGGGATCGAGAGAGAAGATTCTCCACCATTGGAAAGGAGTGCCTTGCCGTCTGTTTTGGTATCAAGAACTTTGATTATTACCTTAGAGGGATAGAGTTTATTTTAGAAGTGGATCATAAACCAGATTTAAAGGTGCAAATAATAGGTTGCTAAGATGGGCACTAAAGCTACAAGATTATATATTTTTCGTGTAGTATACATTCCTGGAGAAGATAATGTTGGGGCTGATTTTCTCAATAGGTGTTCAGTGTAGTGCTTTAGTTTGTTGTCTTCTATTCTTTCTAAATATGTGTATCAAGGCTTGTTGGGGGAGGTATGTAAAGACAACTAGGGGTTAAACTATCAGCTTGTTACTTTAAACGATAGTAACGATGCCAGAAACTATCGGGGTACATTGGAACTATCTTCTTGCTTATTGGTCATTTTGTTATGCTGTCTCTTTGCTTCACATTTCGGATCTTCGAGGTACCGTCTCCTGCGCTGAATTCCGGCTTCCGACCTGACGCCTGGGCGACGAGACTGAGGAGGCAGATTCTCCTGAGTTCTAGCTGAGTCAACACTACCTAGACTCGCCTCTGCCTCCAGAAGTAGTACCGTCTCCTGGGATGAATTCCGGCTTCCGACCTGACGCCTGGGAGACGAGACCGAGGGAAGGCAGATTCTCCTGAGCTTTGGCTGAGTCAACACTACCTAGATTCGCCTCTGACTCCAGAAGTGTTCTCCCGTGAAGCCCTGCTCACCGCTTGCTTTGGGGGACCTGAGCCAGTCTCCTGGCAGCTGTGTCTAGGCAGCCTCCCGTGAAGCCCTGCTCACCGCTCGCTTTGGGGGACGTGGACCAGTCTCCTGGCTACCGTGTCTAGCCAGCCTGAGTCCAGACCAGCCTTTGGATGAACCACCAATACCACTCGGGCTTGCTGGTGGTTCTGCATCCACCTCCTGTTTCAATCCTGGTCACCGCTGGTCACCGCTGGATACCGCTCTGCCTGCTCTCCACCCCTACACCCTGCTCCATTCCTCGCCTTCTCATTGGGGTCCTGTACCCGTGTGCTGCCCGGGACGGCTGTGTTTGAAGTGGATGGGCGTGGTACCAGCGCTAGAGCAACTACCTCTCTAAGGGGGGATGTAAGTCCATATAGTTCGTGTGTGTTGGAGAAGGAGTGTTCTTCTTTCATTAAAGTGGTACTTTGTTATTGTCTGTTTTCTACAGTCTCGTCAGGTTGTCATTCAATGCAAAAAATCTTCAGCAATGGTAGGTTATTCCAGCACACCAAAACTTAATAAATTGTATGTACTGTATCACGATTTTCTTCAAACCATAAAAAAAGAAGGAAACGCAGCTTAAGAGATTACCAGTGTGAGAGATGAGTGAAAATACTAGTGAAGTCTTGCATTGGTGAGGTAAAGAGAAAATAAAAAGCTTTCAGTCTTTATACTTCTCTTGAAACAGCAGATGGGCTTCCCAGTGAGAGGGATGAGTGAAAATACTAGTGAAGTCATGCAAATAGTAAGTAAGATATAGAGAATACAAGAGCATCCAGTCTTGATAGCTCTCTTGAAACACTGCAGTTCGCAAGGAAGGAAGGAAATCGCAGAAGCAAGGGAAGGTTCATTAAATTACCAGTGAGAGGGTAAATAAACTAGAGGGGAAAGCTGGCCATGGGCAATATAAAACGAGAAAAAAAGGCCCTCTGAAGTTTGAAATACAGGCCAATGGCAAAACGAAACAAAAAGGCCCTCCTCTGAAGTTTGAAATACAGGCCAATGGCAAATAAAACGGAAAAAAGGCCCACTTAGTTGCCAGTCCCCTTGCAGACCTGAGAGTTAGCCAAAAAGGATAAATGTGTTGAAACCTCCGTTTTAAAAGAAATAAAGTCGTAGGAAGATGGAAATACAGAAGCAGGTAGTGAGTTCCAAAGTTTACCAGAGAAAGGTATGAATGATTGAGAGTACTGCTTAACTCTTGCATTAGAAAGTTACAGTAGTGGTGAACGATTGTGAGTATTGGTTAATTCTTGCATCAGAGTTGGACAGTAGTGGTGAATGATAAGTACTGACTAACTTGCATTATAGAGGTGGACAGTAGTGGTGAATGATTGAGAGTACTAGTTAACTCTTGCATTAGAGGTGGAAGATAATGAGAGGAAGAAAGCCTTGTGCAATAAATTGAATCGAAAGAACCATACCGTCTTAATCACCTTCCTGACATAAAGACAAAGAAAATAAAGCTGGATAGATTAACCTAAAATAGACAAACAAAGATGGAGATGGAAAGAGAAGAGGAAAGGTAGATGAGACTAACCTTTTTCCCTCTCTGGTGGCAGAATAGCTAATATCTTACGTAACGGAGCGGAAGCAGAGGTGAGGAAAGGAGGAAAAGCAAAAGACTCAGACTCAAAACAAATCAACAAAACAAAACAAAAAAAAAAAAAGCACGAAACATACTCACACGAAAGAAATTTAAAAAAGTGAAAAAAAAAAAAAATGAAAAAGGAATTCATAACTTTTCAAATTCTTCAGTAAAAAAAAAAAAAAAAACCAATTGTAAGAGGAGGAAAGACAAGAATTCTGAAGTATGGAGGTGGAGGAGGAGGAGGAGGAGGAGGTGAAAAAGGACGAGAAAAAGTAATGCAACAGAAGTGGAAGATGAAGGGAAGTGAAAAGATGAGAGGGAAAAAAAGCAAGAAGAGCAAGATGAAACGTGAAAGATTAGAGAGAGAGAGAGAGAGAGAGAGAGAGAGAGAGAGAGAGAGAGAGAGAGAGAGAGAGAGAGAGAGAGAAATGAAGAGGAAAATGAGATGAAGATGCGAAGATGAAGGGAAAATAGAGGGAATAAAGAACAATAGGGCTAATGCGAAAAAATAACACGAAACAACGATTGAAATAACATGGACTTTATATCACACACAATAAGCAGAGGATAAAATAATAGAAATAAAAATAACAAAGGGGAAAAAATTGTAATTGAAAGATATAAATGAAAATTGGGACGAATATAAAAAATTGTTATTATCAGAGAGAGAGAGAGAGAGAGAGAGAGAGAGAGAGAGAGAGAGAGAGAGAGAGAGAGAGAGAGAGAGACACACACACACACACACACACACACACACACACACACACACACACACACACAAAAAAATAAATAAAAAAAAAAAGAAAACGAAAAAAATAGAAAATGAGCATAAATTATGAAAGCAAGCAACGAAAAAAACACTCTACACTTCTTTATCTTCTCCTCCTCTTCCTCTTCCTCCTCCTCCTCCTCCTCCTCCTCCTCCTCCTCCTCCTCCTCCTCCTTCATCTTCTCTCCTTTAGACCCTTCACACCAAAGGAACCATCTCTCTCTCTCTCTCTCTCTCTCTCTCTCTCCCTTCACACCAAAGGAACCATCTCTCTCTCTCTCTCTCTCTCTCTCTCTCTCTCTCAGGGTCCCGCACGCACTCTAACCCACTCAAGGGAACGAGACGCAAAGTAACCTTACGCGTCTGACTTGTCCTGAAGAGAGAGAGAGAGAGAGAGAGAGAGAAGACTGTCACCATGGTGGAGGTGACGCATCAGCAGGTGAAGCGATTATTGCGGGGGCTGGACACACAGAAAGCTACCGGCCCTGATGACATCAGCCCGCACCTGCTGAAGCGATGCTCCCAGGAACTGGCTGCCCCTCTCACCCAAGTCTTCACAACTTGTGTACGGGAAAACGTCTGGCCTTCAGTGTGGAAGGAGGCTCGAGTAGTTCCTGCACACAAAAAGCTCCAGGACGGACCCAAAAAACTACAGACCCATATCCCTGTTGTCAGTGGTGGGTAAAGTGTTTGAGAGGGTCGTGGCAGAGGTGGTGTGTAGCCATCTCAAGGACAATGCCCTCCTCTCAGACCAACAGTTTGGGTTCAGACCTGGAAGGTCAACCTCCGACCTAATGATGCTTCTCACCAGGCAGTGGCAGGACGCCCTCGACGACGGCAAGGACACTATAGTGGTTGCTTTGGACATAGCTGGAGCTTTTGATAAAGTATGGCACAACGGATTACTGGAAAAGCTTCGTGCTAAAGGCATCCAGGGTGGCTTGCTACGACTCCTGGGAAATTACCTGCAGGACAGAAGCCTCAAGGTGGTTGTCAACGGGCAAACATCTGAGTCCCTGCCTGTGGAGGCATCAGTGCCACAGGGTTCAATTCTTGGCCCACTCCTGTGGAATATCTACGTGGATGATCTTCTCCAGCTACTGCCAGGAGTCAAGGCCTATGCTGATGACTGCACCCTCTCCTATACCTATCCACGCCAGGACAGTGGGCGGGCTGCTGAGGCCATCAATCAGCAGCTACGAGTGATAGAGGAGTGGGGTGCTCGCTGGCAAGTGACATTCGCGCCGGAGAAGACACAGGCAATGGTTGTCTCTCGGTCCCCAGCCGCCATGGCAGCAATGGCAGGAAAGTTGTCTTTTGGCGCTGCTGCTCTCCACTCCAAGATGACGTCAAGATACTTGGAGTGGAGGTGGATCGAGGGCTGAGGTTTGACAGCCATGTCAAATCCATTGCCAAGAAAGCCTCTCACAGGATCTCCGCTCTCAGAAGGATCGCCAGTTTCCTCGACAGGAAGGGAGACTGCTGCTGTACAAGGCACAGGTGCGGCCCCACCTTGAGTACGCAGCTCTCTCCTGGATGTCCTGTGCCGCCACACACAGAAGGAGACTGGACAGCATCCAACGCCGCGCCATACGGCTAGTAGATGCTGCAATACCACCTCACCCAGAGCCTGAGCGTCCCCTTGATTCACTGGAACACCGCAGAGATGTGGCGGCAATCGTAGTGTTCCATAAGGCACAGGTGCAAAGAGTGCCACATCTGGCAGGGCTGCGTCATCCTCTGAGAGTCACCGCACGGAGCACGAGAACGGTGCTCAATGGTGGTGACGCCGTAGAGGTGCCGCGATCCCACGGGTGTCAGCATCAACGCACCTTCGCAGGACGCGTCTCCAGGATGTGGAACTTGTTCACGGCCGCGGTGCCTCACGTCCAGGAGATGAACACACACAGTGTCAAACTGATGGCACATAAGTGGAGACAGACACTGCCAACTCCTCTGACACTCTTTGTGACGTGACACTCAGTGTAGTGCAGTGCGTGAATAGTGCTAGTGAAGTGAAAAGAACAGTGCTCCATTTACATGCTGACCATCTTGTATATTTTCTATTTTTAAGTCTTGTAAATATTGTAGAGAAATAGATTGTAGTACCCTTAGAATAGGTAGCACACGACAGTGCGCCTTTGGGTACATGTTCTTCTGTATAAATTATGTTTAAATAAAAAAAAAAAAAAAGAGAGAGAGAGAGAGAGAGAGAGAGAGAGAGAGAGAGAGAGAGAGAGAGAGAGAGAGAGAGAGAGAGAGAGAGAGAGAGAGAGAGACAGACAGACAGACAGACAGACAGACAGACAGACAGACAGACAGACAGACAGACAGACAGACAGACAGACAGACAGACAGACAGACAGACAGAGACAGAGATAGACAGAGACAAACAGACAGACACACAGAGAAAGATAAACACAGAGAAAGACGAGAAATGAAACAGCCTCAAAACATCTAAACCAACACAAACAAACACACAAACAAATAGACAGGCAGACACGCAGACAGACAGACAGACAGACAGACAAAGACAGAAACAGAATCATCAACACAAAGAAAGACGAGAAATGAAACAGCCTCAAAACATCAAAATCAACACAAACAAACAAACAAACTGAAACAACCCAAAACCACCAGGAACAAATCGGACAACGCCCCCCCTACCCCCTCCACCACAACTCCACTACTCCCCCACCTCCCCAACTCCACCACTCCTCTGCCCCTCCCCACTCCAGTCCTTCACCACCGCGACACATTCAGTACGCAAAATGAGAAAAGTTTCCCCCTCACTGGGACACACGAGGCCTCATAATGTGTTGTGCCCAGCCAGCCTCGCCGCCACAGAACACGATCCAAATACCTTCTTCTTTTCTTCTTCTTCTTCTTCTTCTTCTTTTTCTTGTTCATACGACTTTATTTCCAGTGTATAATAAGGTTAGCTGCTCAACTTCACCTCCTTCTTCTTCTTTTTTTCTTTTTCTTCTTCATGTGACCTTATTCCCAATGTGTAGTAAGGTCAGCTGCTTGAGTTAACTTCTTCGCCTCGTCCCCACAGAACAAAAATCCAAATACTTCCTCCTCCTCCTTCCTCCTCCTCCTCCTCCTTCTTCCTTCTCCTCCTCCTTCTTCTTCTTCCTACGACCTTATTGCCAGTTTGTAGTAAGGTCAGCTGCTTGAGTTAACTTCTTTCATCTGTTTCTATTCATCGTGCCGTCTTCTTTTAGTCCAGGTTTATTCATGTCACTCTCCAGCACGTCTTTCCATCTTATTCTCTGGTCCACACTCAAACATGCCTTGCTCTCTCACCACGTCAATTTTCCAAGGCCACAGAGATGACTAGCGGGGTTTTCAAGAGTGTTTTTCCAGTTAATAATGTAGAAATCTTGTTACTCTAAGACAATAAAAACACCTCAAAAACGCTTTGCTCTCTCAACACGACTATTTTCCAAGGCCACAGAGATGACTAGTGGGGTTTTCAAGAGTGCTTCTCCAGTTAATAATGTAGAAACCTTGTCACTCTGCCTCTAGAAATGTAAAAACACCTTAAAAAACTCGTGTAAATTTTAATAAAGCCTTTTGAAATGGAGGTGAAGTATTTGAGAATATGAGCCTCTTGTCTACCCACACTCCTCCTCGTAACTATTACCAGCATTGTCTTCTTCATTGGTTCCTCTTCATCTCTCCTCTTCAAACAGGAAACAATACCTCTGCCACACCACGGCTCTCTGTAACACTGCCTGGCGCTTCATGCCTTGGTGTTGCTCTTGCCGCCTGCTTCATGAGACACCAAACACTCCCAGACGTAACGAAACACTATGAATCACTCTTGAGACACAACGAAAAAACATAAGACACACAGCGAAACACTCTGACACAGCGATATAGCAAAACACTTTGAGATGTAACGAAACACTCTGAAACACTAATGAGACATAACGAAACACAGAGACATACAGCGAAACACCCAGAAACACATTGAAATAGCGAAAAACTCCGAGACATAACGAAGCACTCTAAATCACTCTCGAAACACAGACACACACAGCGAAGCCCTCTATGATTCAGCGATACAGCGAAACATTTTGAGATCTAACGAAACACTTTGAAACACTCTTGAGACATAACGAAACACAGAGACATATAGCGAAGCACTCTGACACAGCGAATTACTTAATATAGCGAAAGACTCTGACACACAACGAAACGCTCTATAAAAGCAAAACACTTCGAGATATAACGAAACACTCTTAGACATATAACGAATCACTGAGACATATAACGAAACAGTGAAACATAACGAAGTGCTCTATAACGAAACAATCTTAACGAATAACTGAAACATTTAACGAAACACTCTTAGACATAACGAATCACTGATATTTAACGAAACACAGAAACATAACGAAACTCTATAAAGCAAAACACTCAAATATATAACGAAACACTCTTAAAACATATAACGAATCACTGAGACTTTTAACGAAACACACTGAAACATAACGAAACACTATAACGAATCACCCTGAGACACTCTTGATACGCTGGCCACTGTTACTAATAGATGTGTGAATACTGAAACATTTGATACGTGTGTGAAAGTGAAGGAAGGAAAATGAAAAGGGGAAAAAATAGGGCGGGAATGGGGAAAAAAGGGAAAAGGAGAAGAGAAAAAAAGGGAAAATATGGAAAAAAGGGGGAAACGGGAAAGAGAAAGAGAAAAAAGTTGGAAAAGGAAAAAAAGGGAGGAAAAAAACAGGAAAAAGGGGGGAAAAGAGGGGAAAAGGGGATAAATAGGAAAAGGATCAAAAATGGTCTTGTCTAGGTAATTAATCTAGAAAATTCTATCAGTGAGGGGAAATTAATTGAGGAAAGGTAGACCGTGACAGGACTCGCCCCAACACCCACGCACACGCACACGCACACGCACACACACACACACACTAAAAATATTTAAATTATTGTTTTCCACGGTACCAATGGAAACAAATTAACAAAGTGACCTCTCTCTCTCTCTCTCTCTCTCTCTCTCTCTCTCTCTCTCTCTCTCTCTCTCTCTCTCTTATTTCATGTTTTAATTTTTCTTCTTTTTCGCTCAGTAGTATATGCTTTGTATCTCTCTCTCTCTCTCTCTCTCTCTCTCTCTCTCTCTCTCTCTCTCTCTCTCTTTTTATGCCTTGATTTTTCTTCTTTTTCGTTCAGAAGTGTATGCTTTATAATTCTCTCTCTCTCTCTCTCTCTCTCTCTCTCTCTCTCTAGAAACTTTCATAATTTCATCAAAGGGTTTCTTAAAAATTAATGATTCTTTCATGCACAGAAGAGAAATTAACCTTTTTTTTTATCTCTCTCCCTTTCATTCTCTTTTCCTTTCTCTTTTTTCTCTCCCTGTCTCTGCCTCTTATTATACTCCCCTCCTCTCTCTCTCTCTCTCTCTCTCTCTCTCTCTCTCTCTCTCTCTCTCTCTCTCTCTCTCTCTTCCACGGATCATTTGCTTCGTTTTCTACATTCTTCTTTCTTTATTTTTTTTCTTCCTCTATCTTTCCTTTTTCATGTTTTTTTTTCAGCCACATATAGTCCTCTCTCTCTCTCTCTCTCTCTCTCTCTCTCTCTCTCTCTCTCTCTCTCTCTCTCTCTCTCTCTCTCTCTCTCTCTCTCTCTCTCTCTCTCTCTCTCTCTCTCTCCCCACAACTTTATTTCCTCTTGTCTCTATTATTACTTCCCCTTCTCCTTTTATTTACTTCCCCTCGTCTCTCTTCCTCCATTCCATTAAACAATAATTACTTGCTACCTTAATATTTTGCCTCACTTTACATTTCCAAATTTATTCTTCTTCCTCTTATTCCTTCTTTCCGGTTCTCCTTTTTTCCATTTTCTTTATTTATCTTTGAATTTCTTTTTCGTTTATTTCATTTTTTTTATTTAGTCATTTTTTCGTTTTTTTCAGTTTTTTTTTAGTTTATTTTGCATTTTTTGGTGTTTTTTTTTTAGTTTAATATTTTTTTCTTAATTTGCTAATGTTTGCTATGAATCCAGTTTACGTTCATTCTCTCTCTCTCTCTCTCTCTCTCTCTCTCTCTCTCTCTCTCTCTCTCTCTCTCTCAGTAACCGTCACTAACACAATAACACTCATCCCTCCGATAAGTCTCTCTCTCTCTCTCTCTCTCTCTCTCTCTCTCTCTCTCTCTCTCTCTCTCTCTCTCTCTCTTTATTTTCTTTACAATATTCATGTTTCCTCATCATCACCCCAACCTTTCTTCTTCTTTTTCCTCTTCCTCCTCTTTCTTCTCCTCCTTCTTCTTCTTGTTCTTCCTCTTCCTCTTCCTTTTCCTCCTCGTTTTCTTCTCTTATTTGAATTCTTATCGTGCTCGTTTTTTTTTCTTTATTATCGTTTTTCCTCTTTTCATTCAAAATGTCTTCTTGTTTTCTCATTATTCGTTTTTGTGTTTATTGTATATTCTCTATTTTTTCCTTTTATCTTTGTTTTCCTTCTATTCTTTTATTTTATTGTTTGTTTTGCGTGTTCCTGTTTTTACTTCTTCTATTTCCCTTTTTCTTTGTTTATCTTCTACTTTCTTCTTCTTCCCTGTTAATTGTTTCTTTTCTTTTGTTTTCCTCAGCTTCTCTTT
>NC_059286.1:12381139-12383639 GCF_017591435.1 Portunus trituberculatus
TTTATCAGTTTGTGTACGATTAGACCATTTTATTGACATTAGGAAGGGTCTGTTGAGGTCAGAAGATTAGTGGTCACAGTCTTCACTATTCTAATCCCCACATGAGTTTCTGAAGCTGTATAAAATCACCAAATAGTAAATAATAAAATGCGTCCTGGTGCTGGAAAGGTTAATAAGTGTGCACAAGTTGACTCCAGCTTTGTATATATGTATTTTTTTTATTGAATAATTTGCTAAGATTCTGTTATCTTTGTTAATCCTCCAGCAAGTTAGAAAAAGAAGGAGTTTGTTGATTGAGAGACATTCCGCATGTTGAATATTCTTTTGTGTTCATAGTAACGGTGAGTATATCATTTAATTAATATCACACACACACACACACACACACACACACACACACACACACACACACACACACACACACACATTCATTTATTGTTAACCTATTTCAATATTTTCATTTTCGTTATTCATTTTTCTTTCAGTTTAAAGAAATTCGTAATCACCTTCCTTTTTTCCATTTATTTATCATTTTATAGTTACAAACCTTAAAAATACAAAAATAAAAATCTGGACAAAATTTACCTAATAAGTCAATTACTTTACTTAATGAGAGAGAGAGAGAGAGAGAGAGAGAGAGAGAGAGAGAGAGAGAGAGAGAGAGAGAGAGAGAGAGAGAGAGAGAGAGAGAGAGAGTGTATATGGGAGAAAAATAGAGCAAAAAATCGCGCAAATTGAGGTGCGTGTTGGTGCGTTCCCTGACAAGCTTGGGATGGACAAATCTGACGAGGCAACACACGACGTCATGCTGTGTTGGGGCCTGCTCGTGGGGGGTCGTTTGGGGATCGTGTGACAGTCGTTGGGGGTTCGTAGGGTGATCGTGGGGAGTTGTGGGGCAGTCGTCGGGGTTTGTGGGGTCCTTGTGGGTCGTAGGAAATCGTAAGGAGTTGGGAGGGTCGTTGAGGTTGTGGAGGTTCGTAGAAGGGTCGTGTGGGATCGTGGGGAATCGTGGGGGGAATCGTGGATTTTCATGGAGGATTCGTGAGAGATCGTATGGAGTCGTGCGGTGTCGTGGGTGATCATTGAGGGGTCGTAGGTGGCTGTTGGAGGCTCGTTTAGGTCGTGTGAGGGTCGTGTGGAGGTCTTGGGTATTCGTGAGTGGTTGTGGAGCCTCGTTTTGGTCGTGTGGGGGTCGTGTAGGGATCGTGGGGGTGTGAGGGGTGGGCAAAATTAATAATGCGTGGGTGTTTAGCTGGTTTTAGTATGGCACGGTGACAAAATGTGTGAGATATGTGAGCGAAATGGAAGGAAAAGTTTGGAGCCATTAAGAGAAATGTAATATATATGGTAATGCTTCAGGATTGTATGTGAGAGTGAACCTGTTTTGTTGTCTATCTTTACTGTACACTGATCATTTACGTGACGTGAGTAAAATGTCAATCATATCAGTTGTAGATAATGTTAATAATAATGGTAGATATGTCCTTATTGATGTGTAACTAATTGCCACATGTACACACTAAGGACAAATAAAAATAAATAAGTACATAAATAAACAAACCTAATAAAAACAAATAAATAATCAAATAAATAAATAAACAAAAATAAAGCTTCAACTCGATGCGATTTATCTTCTACACAATTTCTTTTCAAATATCAACACATTTTAAAACCTTTCATTTCAACAGGTTTGGTTTGGTGCGGTTGGGTCAGGTTGGGCTGGGTTGCATTTGGTTTGGTTAAGACAAGGTAAGGTAAGGTTAGGTAAGATCAAGTAAAGTCATATTAAGGAAGGAGAATCAAGGATAGAAAATAAACAAATAAAAAAAAAGACGAGAAAAAAAGAAACACTGTTCAAAAGTAATCACACATGCAGCCAATCACTAACGACATCAATATAATCTAAACAAATAAAATACACAGATACACAAATACAGAAAAAAAAACACGTAGAAAAACCACCAACACCATCACCACCACCACCACCACCACCACATCATCATCATCATCCATCTTTCATCCAAAACTAAAGAAAGAAATCTTGCAAGTATCGTCTTCTCTCCACACTTGACCTGCAGATGGAGAGATAGAGGGAGATATATTGGAGGAGAGAAGGTGATATATTACATGGAGGGAAAAGAGAAAGGGAGGGAAGGGAAGGAAGGAAGGAGGGAAGGATGGAAGCAAAAGAGGTTAACGATTGCAAAAAGAATAATGATGGTAAGGAGGGAAGGAAAAGGAAGGGGAGTGGAAGGGAAGGAAAGAATGAAGAAGTGGATGGAAAGAGAGGGAGATAAAGAAAGAGGGAGAAGAGCAAGAGTGACAAAAAAAAATATAATGACGACAGAGAAAAAAGTGAAGTGTGAATGACAGGATGCAGGGGAAGGGAACAAAGAGAGAGAGAGAGAGAGAGAGAGAGAGAGAGAGAGAGAGAGAGAGAGAGAGAGAGAGAGAGAGAGAGAGAGAGAGAGAGAGAGAGAGAGAGAGAGAGAGAGAATAC
>NC_059286.1:12388639-12393639 GCF_017591435.1 Portunus trituberculatus
CTACACACACACACACACACACACACACACACACACACACACACACACACACACACACACACTTGAAATGGACAAATCTACTCTTAATGAAGCCCAGCAAAGTTTCAGAACAGACTGCGGCACAAGTTGTAGGGAAAAGAATGTAGCAAGTTGCAGTAATTGGAATTGAACTTATGATTAGTGAAGTGTCAGATGCATGGACGACCACAGAAGACACCCACAGAAGACACAGTAGGCAAGGCACGGTAACTGAGATCACGCCACGCTACAAAAGACACGGATAAAATAAAAACTCATAAAAACAAACAAATATGAGATACAAAAGCAATAAGAGAAAGGAAATACAAAGAAAAATGTAAATAAAGAGATCAAATCAAAACAAAGAAAAAAAAGACAAAAAAAGAAAAAACAAAAAAATCAATCAATCAATAAAAAAGTAAATAAAAAGTATAAAAAGTAAGCAATAAAATAGACAGGAGACACAAAAAACGAGAAAACAAACCTAAAAAATAAATAAGTAGAAAAGTAAATAAAAGGAAAAAGGAAGGAAGGAAAACATAGCATAGATAGAAGATACCAATAATTCTCACACTACCTTTAATAATGATGCGGGTGTGATCTCCTGTCCTGATGGCCTTGATGTTGGAGAAGCGGAGGTCCTTAGCATCATCCACAGTCCGGGAGCGGCGGGGAGACACAGGGCGGGCTTGCGGGGAAGGGCCACAAGGGGAGAGGGCGGGGCGAGGTGGGGTCCGGTCAGCTGGCGGGGCGGGGGTAGCTTCCTCCTCCTCCATCCCTGAAACTCTACGGTGGTCGCGTGTACTGTTTCGTTTAGTGTTAGTCTTTCTGTCTCCTGCCTCGCCTCGCCTTGGTGGTGGTGTGGGAACTGTGTGTTGCTTCCCGTCGAGGCATGTGTCCGTGAGTGTTTATGTCCAGCTGTTCTGTCACCAATCACTCAAAATTTAATCAATTCACGTCACGGAATTTCACGAATAAGTCACGTTTTCTTACTTTTCTCTATTTCCTTCCTCACAAATCACACTTTTCTGATCTATAAGAAAATAAAGTTGAGTGTTTTCAAACAGGTAAGTTTTTAATATTTTGTTTTCCTAGCCCGTGATTTAAATAGTATCCTTTTTTTTCTTACTTTTATCTTATTTCATCAGTTTTCCCAAATTGTCACGTTTAATTAAGTTGTTAGCACTGAAAGTTTAAAAGTGATTATGTTTTTTTTCTAAGTTTCTTGTTTGTTGTTGTTGTTGTTGTTGTTGTTGTTGTTGTTTCATTTCCACACACGTTCACGCCTTCCCTGTAAAGACAAGAATAATTCATTTAAATTTTTCTTTCTTATTCTCTCTCTCCTGTCACAAACTTTTAAAACTCCTTGCACACTCATTTGTCTCCTCCTCCTCCTCCTCCTCCTCTTCGTTTTCTTCCTTCTCCTTCTCTTCATCATCATCATCTTTTCTTTTTCATCATATTCTTGGTCTTTTCGACATTTCATTTTTATGGTCTTGTTCTTTTCTTTCCGAATTTCTCCATCCTCCTCCTCCTCCTCCTCCTCCTCCTCCTCCTCCTTAAAACTAACTTCTTATACTTTTCATACACATTTTTTCATCTCTCTCTCCTCCACCATAACCGGATTCAGAAACAAGCAATTATGCCTTACAAACTTACTCGACTTTTTCCATCACGTATATAATCTGTTCGACGACACTAGGGCGGTTGATATAATTTATTTAGATTTTCAAAAAGCCTTCGATAAGGTTCCCCACAAACGCCTCATCAATAAACTAAAAGCTCACGGTATAACTGGCGATCTCGTTACATGGATCGAAGACTGGCTATCGGGCCGTGAACAGCGTGTAGTAATAAACGGTAAATCGTCAGAATGGACCAGCGTAAGTAGTGGCGTTCCTCAGGGATCAGTCTTGGGACCGATTCTTTTTATCATATATATAAACGATATCGAGGAAAATATTAACTGTAAAGTATCAAAATTCGCGGATGATACAAAAATTGCAAACAGGGCGGACTCAGTAATTCAGCGTCAACTTTTACAGAACGATTTAGATACCCTTGTCGAATGGTCTAAAACGTGGCTGATGAATTTCAATTTTGACAAATGTCATGTTCTACATATTGGAAATAGTAATCCACGAGCGATCTACACAATGGGGAATGCTTCCATAAAGAGCGTACAGAGAGGAAAAGATCTTGGCGTTGTAATATCGGCTGACCTCAAACAAAGTAATCAATGCACCGAAGTTGTGAAAATCGCAAATAAATTAGTCGGCTTTATCGGAAGATCATTCACATTCAAAACGAAAGAGATAATATTAACTTTATATAATTAGCTCGTACGCCCGCACCTTGAATATAACGTACAATTTTGGGTACCCTATTATAAGAGACATTGAAAAATTAGAATGAATACAGCGTCGATTAACTAAAATGGTTCTAAGATTACGTAACAAACCATACGAGGAACGACTTAAGGCGGTGTCACACTAGCACTTTTTCCGTCTACTTTTTCCGTCGTTTTTCAGAAAATCGACAATATTTTTGGTGCGGCCTGTCACACACAAACGGTGTTTCGTCGTCACTTTCCGTCGTCACTTCCCGCCAACCCAATGTAAACACAAACATGGAGGCCACGCTGCGGCAAAGATACGCTGCTCTGAACGTAATACTGTGTATTACGAAACTTAGACGAGCTAAACAAGCCAAAAAGCGTGCATGGATGCGTTCATGGTTAGTGGTAGAACCAATGCACGTAGAAGCAGGTTGAGGAGACGCGGCAAGTCTTGTGGTCTTGGTCTTGGTATGTAAACAAAGGCGGAAAATTTGCAGACGGAAACGATCCCTATCGTCTGACAAATTCATGCGATAAGTTCATGCGGAACGTTGAAAAATCGACGGAAATCGCATTAATCGACGGAAAAAGTGCTAGTGTGACACCGCCTTTAAAGAACTAAATTTATTTACTCTTTCCAAACGTCGATTACGAGGGGACCTTATCACACTTCAAAATTTTTAAGGGATTTACGAATATGAATCCTGATAACTTCCTAAAGCTTGACCGGTCAAATTTCACCAGAAACAACGGTTTTAAGGTAATAGGAAAGCGATTTAAAACAAACGAAGCCAAACATTTTTTCTTTAATCGCATTATCAATATTTGGAACGGTTTGCCATCGAACGTAGTTGATTCAGGTACTATTGAGACATTCAAAATTCGTCTTGACAAATATTTCGAAACTAATCCCCGGTTGTCACTGTTTTATCTCCGAGTAATTTGCGCCGTTCATAAAGAAATATGCCTCAGATCGTGAATTGCGGGGTGTTTCGCGAATACACTTACCCTCCTTACACGACACAGACAGCCCCGAGTTAACGGTCACTACTACTACTCTCGACCTGTGACGGGCTGTGGAAAGTCAGGAGCCCTGACAGTAGTGATCATCATCGGGAATTAAAGTACCAGGGTCACTGCTGCAGGGGTAACCATGTAGTGTGCGGCGCCCCTTAGTGGGAAGTACACTTTACAGTGGACTGAACGGAGCTGGGGCCTGATTGACTGCTGCCTCCTTGAAAGCGCCAGGCAAGGCTGCCGCACCACCTCCTGACCTCTACACTGTGTCCACATTTACATTACACTATACACTCACAGATAACCCTGAGTTAACGGTCACTACTCCCACTTTCGACCTGTGACGGGTTGTGTTTGTCTAGGGCCCTGTTAATTTTTTATCACCATCGGGACAACCAGGGATCAATGTTGCAGGGGGAAATCAGTGTACGGCGTCCCTCCAAGGGAAAGTACGCTTACTCAGTGGAGTGAACGGAGCTGGGGCCTGATTGACTGCTGCCTTCCTTGAAAGCGCCAGGTAACGCTGCCGCACCACCCCTCCGACATCCACACTGTGACTCCACCAACACGCACATTCACCACACTACATAACCGTCAAGCACCTACATAGTCCCCCACAAACAAGAGTAGACGTAGATTACAACTTCTTTTCTCTAAAATTCTATTTGGTTTTTCAATATCACACGGTGCCTTTCCTTTTCCGGCCAGCTTCGGCTGGTGGGATGGGTGGGTGGGCAGGAGCCTTCTGCTTTGCTGTCCTGTCTCTCACACTGTGTAGTTAGTATAGAATAGTTAACTAAGCAGCCTAGTAAGGACCCCACAGTCTGTTATTGTTTGGTCTTTCCTTTGTATTCCTTTGTATTCCTCCTCCTCTTCCTCTTCCTCTTCCTCTTCCCCTTCCACTTCCACTTCCACTTCCACTTCCATCTCCACCTCCACCTCCTCCTCCTCCTCTAAAACCAACTCTCTCTCTTCTCCATCCTCTCCCCTCCTCTTCCTCTTCCTCCTCCTTTTCTTCCTCTTCCTCCTCCTCCTTCTCTTCCTCTTCTCCCTCTCCCTCCCTCCCCTCCCTCCCTTCCCTCCCCTACCCTCCCTCCCATCCCATCCCATCCCATCCCTCCCTCCCTTCCCTTCCCTCTCCTCCTCCTCCTCCTCCTCCTTTCCTCTCTCCCTCTCCTCTCTCCTTCCCTCCTGTCCCCTCCTCCTCCTCCCCGCTAACAGGTCAGCAAATCACACCGGATTATATTTTTTAGCAGAGAGTAATCAAACAACAAAGACCAGCCTAGTCCACTCAGGCTGAAGGTAATTTGACTGAGTTATCGCCACAGTAATCAAGCGTGGGAAAATGGCAAAGGGAAAGAGAATTAACATTGATAATTAGCTAACACAATTCAGGTCATGTACAGAGTGAAATGTGTTATATCTCAATGAAAGGGTTGAAAAGAGTAAGTGATTCAGTAGGTTTATATAGAAAAGAGTGAGGATAAAAAAAAAATGAGAAAGTAATGGAAATAATAGGGAAAATAATGAAAACGAAGCCGAAAGGAAATTAATCGAGAAATGACATGTATAAATTTTTTTATTGAAAAATTAAAATGGGGAATAAAGAATGTAAACAAACAAACAA
>NC_059286.1:12406139-12408639 GCF_017591435.1 Portunus trituberculatus
TGAAATGATGAAGACTATGACCATTAATCTTCTGACCTCCATACAGCCTTTCTAATGTCAATAAAATGGTCTAATCATACACAAAACTCAAGGTAAAAATGCGTTCCAGTAATGAAGGAGTTAATTTATGTATGTTTTCTTCGTTATGTATTTTTTTTTCATTATTATTCATCTGTTTCTTTTTTCTATGTTTTCTTTTTTTTTTTCGTTCAACATTTTAGTATATTTCTTCTCGTGTTTTCTTTCTGTATGTTGTTTTTTTTCTCAAAGCTTTTATTTATATTCTAACTTTTTTTCTCTTTTCTTTTACGTTCATCTTTATTCCTTGCTTCTTTATGATTTCTCTTTAACGTCACTTCTCTATCCCACTTTCTCCTTCTCCTCCTCCTCCTCCTCCTCCTCCTCCTCCTCCTCCTCCCATCCATTCCTCCTCCTTATCTCCTTTCCTTAGTGTCTCTTTTTCATTCTTTAACGTCTTTCTCCTCCTCCTCCTCCTCCTCCATAACTTTCTTTTCTATTTCTTTTTATGTGTATCATCTTTGTGTTCCTCTCTCTCTCTCTCTCTCTCTCTCTCTCTCTCTCTCTCTCTCTCTCTCTCTCTCTCATTTATTCCTACTCACTTCCTCTGTCGAGACAAATTTTAGGCATTTCCATTTTTTTCCCTCCATTCCTTCCCTGACAGCCGAGGAGGAGGAGGAGGAGGAGGAGGAGGAGGAGGAGGAGGAGGAGGAGGAGGAGGAGGAGGAGGAGGAGGAGGAGGAGGATTTATCTAAGGATGGCTCTAGTCGTGACGTGTGGCTGGTAATGTTGGTGAAGCTTCCTTTAATGGGGAGGAGAAGAAGAGGAAGAAGAGGAGGAGGAGGAGGAGGAGGAGGAGGAGGAGGAGGAGGAGGAGGAGGAGGAGGAGGAGGAGGAGGAGGAGGAGGAGGAGAAAAAGAAAGAAAGAAAGAAGAAGAAGAAGAAGAAGAAGAAGAAGAAGAAGAAGAAGAAGAAGAAGAAGAAGAAGAAGAAGAAGAAGAAGAAGAAGAAGAAGAAAAGAAAAGAAAAGAAAAGACGAAGATGAAGAAGAAGAAGAAGAAGAAGAAGAAGAAGAAGAAGAAGAAGAAGAAGAGCATTAGTGGCGTAGGTAATGGGCGTGGGAACGAGAGAGGAAGAGTGTGGAAGTGTGTGGAGGAGGAGGAGGAGGAGGTAAGTGGAAGAGATAATAGTGGCAATAGTAGGAGGCAAGAAGATGATAAACTGGCTCGCTGAAATGGCCCAATATCCACCGTGAGTAAGTCTTCACACACACACACACACACACACACACACACACACACACACACACACACACACACACACACACACACACACACACAGAGAGAGAGAGAGAGAGAGAGAGAGAGAGAGAGAGAGAGAGAGAGAGAGAGAGAGAGAGAGAGAGAGAGAGAGAGAGAGAGAGAGAGAGAGAGAGAGAGAGTGTGTTTAGATTACGAGCCATAATAAGACAATTTCTTTTATCATACACGAGAGAGAGAGAGAGAGAGAGAGAGAGAGAGAGAGAGAGAGAGAGAGAGAGAGAGAGAGATCATGTTCCACCTCTCCATTCACTATCAACACAGTTTTCCTCCTACACTCAACAAGGAGGAAAACACAAATTATTCTCGTGGTTTTGTGGTCAGGAAAACACAACCACTTACTGCCTTATTCCTCCTCCTCCTCCTCCTCCTCCTCCTCCTGTTATTTGTATCATATGTGCACCAGGAAAATCATTAATAAAAGGAAATTCTGCAGGTAATCCGAGAGAGAGAGAGAGAGAGAGAGAGAGAGAGAGAGAGAGAGAGAGAGAGAGAGAGAGAGAGAGAGAGAGAGAGAGAGAGAGAGAGAGAGAGCAATGATAACAAAAAAGAAAAAGGGAGGGAAAGAGAAAGAATGAGAAAGAGAAAATATGGTAAAGAAAAGGAAAAGGGAGAAAGAGAAAGAAAAAGATAGACAGAAAGAAAGATAAGGAAAAACAAAGATAAAGAAAGAGAGAAAAAAACACTAATAACACCACGCTAAACATATTCAGAGAGAGAGAGAGAGAGAGAGAGAGAGAGAGAGAGAGAGAGAGAGAGAGAGAGAGAGAGAGAAAGAGAAAGAGAAAGAGAGAGAGAGAGAGAGAGAGAGACAAACAACACAAACAACACTAATAACACCTCACTACATATATATTCACTCAGCAAACTGCATTACGGAGCTGGTAAAAATCAGAAACACACAGACTGGGACACGCACTGGCCGGACACACCTCGCTGCTCGCCGCGTGTGTGGAAATGAAAAGAAAACGAGAAATACTGCCCCAAAACATACATTCCTCCAGCGGGGTGTAGTGATATGCGGGAAGGGAACACTGGGCGGGTGGGAGAGGGGAGAGAAGTGTCACGGAAAAGGGAAATTGTAATAAAAAAAAAAAAAAAAAAATAGGGGAAAGCGAAAGGGGCTTGTAACAGAATAAGGGGAGGTGTGGGGGAGATGGATG